>NC_012873.2:18947160-19217225 GCF_000003195.3 Sorghum bicolor | reverse complement strand
ATTGTTCTGGGGTACATCCCGAGATGATGACTTTTTTATTTGATTACTTATATGATTTTGTTTGGGTGTGAACATGTATAGAACTAGAAGAATACCCGCGCGTTGCTGCGAGAATCGTGAATTAGTGGATTGCATAGTATGATTATGTGGACTATGTTCATTGTCTTGCTGATATATGAAAATTTGCATGTGCTATCATTCTAATCTAGATTGGATTTGGTCGATATAATCTATTTTTGTAGATGAAGGTTACTTGTCCTGATCATGACAATGTGTTCATTGTCAATGATAAAATTGCAATTCATTGCACATTTACTGAGGAGAGTGATGAAGAGACCGGAGACTTTCCCATCCCGAGGGCCAAGGAGGTAACATATGCCTCCTCTCTACCTTAATTAAGATTCATGTGACAATGCTTTGCATTGCAAAATTTGAGACAATTAATTTGAGGATGTGAGTATACCACAAAAGTCTAGATTAGTGGATGAAGAAATAACTATACCACAAAAGGCAAATTTTAATGGATGTTGATGTGGATAGCTTGCATGCTTAGAACAATAGTTAGTGGGATTAGGATTGTAAGAAGTATAGATTACTGCAAATGTTAATGGAGGTAGTATTTGCTAACGTGCCCCATTTTTGAATTGACAGTTGAAGAAGCAGGGTGAGAAACTTCGTGTCTGGCTGAAGCGCAAGTACCACAGGAGGGACATTAAGGTCACCAACATCAGCATCGACCCCGCCGAACTCTTCGACTCCGACTTCTCATCAGCTGGGTGATGGTGGCCTGCAGTCTCTTGCTTTTGTGTGAGGATGATCTGATGATGTAGTGGTATGTAATAGGAATAGTATTAAGTTGGTGGAAGAACTAAGATGCTTTTGTGTAAAACTTCATGCTCTGGACATCTGTTACTTTAGGAGTTGTATCTCCAAAAACTTCATGCTCCCAGTTAGCTTTTGTGTGTCTTATCAAATAAAACTTCAGTTAGCTTATGCTGGTGGCTTGTGTTGATTGTTTTTTTTTTGCACAATTTGGGCCCTGCATGCAACTGCAAGCATGCTCCAATGCACCGAACCCTCCTGTTTCGATTCCTTAGGCATATTTCACCTTCAAATAGCCAAATCTAGGACGGATCCAAACACCTCAAGTTTCCAAAAACTTCTCACGAGGCAAATAGCAAAAAAAAAAATCAGCACCTACACTAGGCTTTGAACCCAACACCTCAAGTTTTATGGATTGGTGCACTAACCGCTTCACCTAATGAGTGTTGTCAATAAACTTGCACCTGCTAATTTATTTGAAAGGTCCCTTCGACAGGATATATTAAAAAAGAATGAAATTTTTTTAGCGTTAATTTAGGAGGTGAAACGATATCTGTTGAAAAATACTTTTCAAGGCCGCCGGTACGCACGTCCAAGCGCCGCCAATCGAAGCAACCTCATCGTCGATCTCGATCACCCAAGCTAATTTTGAGGTGTACCTCAGCATCGATATACATCTGATCTGCGCCGCAACAAGTACGTACTTTGTCTCCATCTCTCGTATGGCGCCCTAGTTCATGCTAGATTTTGATCGATCTTGGGTGCATCTATATGCAGCTCAATGTCATCACACGAAGATAGGAGTTGGATGCGCTTGCCTCGACATTCAGAGGAGTGGAAGGCGAAATTCCGAACTTTTGTTGAAACCTTTGGCACATCAGCAAATCAATCTGGTGGATCTTTTCTGTGCCCATGTGCTCAATGTCAATGCATGACAAGATGGAGTGATGTGTTCCAAATTCATCTTCATTTAGTTTCTAAAGGGTTTGCTGATTGTTACATCAATGAATTCGAAGGCCAAGAAACTCCTGGTGCCAATCCTGATCTGAATCTAGCTATACCAGAACCTGAAGATGAACAACCTACTGCACAACCTACTCCTGATGATGTAGCAGAACCCCCTTTATTTGGAGAGGACGATGAAGAAGACATAAGCGATGACCCTATTGCCACTAATACTTTGATAAGAAACATTATTAGTGCCTCTATACATGGAGAACGACAAGATGATGAGAAACCAAATAGGGATGCAGAGATATTTTTGAAATTATTAGAGGAGGCAAAGAAGGAATTGTATCCAGGATGCAAAAATGCAACTAAGGTTTCTTTTATCGTGCAACTTTTTCAGATAAAGTGCATGTATGGTATTAGTAACGCATGTTTGGAGGCCATACTTAAATTGTTCTCAAGGGTTCTCCCTGAAGGCCATTATATCCCTGACTCCTTGGATAAAGTGCAAAAGGTGGTTCGAGATCTAGGCTTGGACTATGTCAAGATACACGCCTGCAAGAATGATTGTGTGTTATTTTTTTAAGGAAAATGAAAATCTGCAGGAATGCCCCACATGTGGGGAGTCTAGGTGGAAAGTTGTCGAGAGCACCTCCGATGGTACTACTTTCAAGAAACGGTTTCCGGTCAAGATCCTACGCTACTTCCCCCTTATTCCTCGGCTGCAAAGGATGTATATGTCGAAGAGCACATCGGAAGACATGCAATGGCATAAGATAGAGAGGGTTAATGATCGGAAAATGCGTCACCCTGCTGACTCGAAGGCATGGAAGCACGTGGATAACAAATATAGGTGGTTTGAAAAAGAAGCTCGTAATGTTAGGCTGGGTCTTGCTTCTGATGGCTTCAACCCCTTTGGGATGCAAAGTACAACCTACTCCATATGGCCTGTTGTCCTAATACCTTACAATTTACCTCCTTGGTTGTGTCAGAAACAATCAAACTGGATGATGTCAATGTTGATCCCTGGTCCAAAATCTCCTGGAATGGATATTGACGTATATTTGAGGCCTCTTATATTGGAGCTCAAGGTGCTTTGGGAAAAGGGTGTTAGAACATGGGATGCACAAACCAGGAAAAACTTTAGATTACGTGCTATTTTACTTTGGACAATTAATGACTTCCCAGCGTATGCTATGTTGTCTGGTTGGAGCACGAAAGGAAAGTTTGCATGCCCATATTGCCACAAAGATACTGATTTTTTGTGGTTGAAGCATGGGAGAAAGCACTGTTACATGGCCAGTCGACGTTTCTTACCCTTGGATCATATTTGGCGCCAGAACATGGTCAGCTTCAACAACATGGTTGAAACCAGGGAGGCACCAGTACCACTGACTGGTGCACAGGTACTTGAGCAATATGAAAGTTTTGAACAAGTGCGTTTTGGAAAGACGTCTACAAAAAAAAGGAAGCGCGATGATGATGATAGATGGCACAACTAGAGGAAGAAGAGTATTTTTTTTGAGCTCCCATACTGGTCTTCTTTGCTCATCAGGCATAATTTGGACGTCATGCACATTGAGAAAAATATATGTGAGTCCATATTAGGGACTCTGCTAGAATTGGAAGGTAAGTGTAAAGATGGGGAGAAGGCCCGGCTTGACATGCAGCAACTAGGGATAAGACCAGATCAACATCCTGTGATCAAGAAAGATAAGTATACCTTGCCAGCAGCCTTGTACAAGTTAGATAATGATGAGAAGGATAGTTTATGCAAATTTCTATATGGAGTGAAAATGCCTGATGGGGTCTCCTCCAATATAAGAAGATGTGTTGACCTAAAAGCATTGAAGGTGTATGGCTTGAAATCTCATGATTACCAACTAATTCTACAGAAACTGTTACCCTTAGTGGTGCGGAGGATTTTGCCGCAACAAGTTGTCGTTGCATTGATCCAACTTAGCAATTTCTTCGATGCACTATGTTCCAAGGAGCTGGGGGAAGCAGACTTGGACAAACTTAGTACTACAATTGTTGATACTCTATGCCGACTAGAGATGATATTCCCACCTTCATTTTTCGATATCATGATGCATTTGTCTATTCATCTAGCTGAAGAGGCTAAACTTGGAGGGCCCGTTTGTTATAGATGGATGTACCCAGTGGAGCGGTACCTACGTACTGCGAAAGGATACATGAGGAACAAGGCGCACCCTGAAGGGTCAATAGCCGAGGGATACATACTCGAGGAGTGCCTTACATTTTGCTCTAGATTCTTGGACATGGATACCAAACTGAATCATGCTGATCGTCATGAAAGTGTTGTCGTGAATGAGCCACCTTCTGGTCAGAGCTTATTTGCTGCAATGGATTACAACAGGAGAGGACAAACTGTCAAGCTCCTAGACAGAGACGAGATGCGAAAGATGAAGCACTACATAATTTCTAATTATGATGACGCTAAACCATTCATCGAGTAAGTTACATATTAATTAAACAATGTTGCTTTTAAATATTATATTTCAAACTAACATTATTAAATATAACTTTTCTATGTGCAGTGCGCATATGGAAGAACTGCAGATACGTGGTGGTACAAGAAATCTTAAAATGCGACACGAGGAACAATTTGTAAGATGGTTCGAGGGCAAGGTGAGAGAGCAATATGCCAAAGGGGACGTAAGTGCCGAGATGTTTGCACTTGCTGAGTGGACAGACAACCGAGCTCGTATATTGCATAGATGCCATATCAATAATCGGCTGTTTCGAACAGTTGACATTGAGAAAAACCTCGTCACACAAAACAGTGGTGTGCTTGTCAAGGGAGACCCTGCTAGTACTGCTAACATGTGCTGGTATGGGGTGATTAATAGAATGATATCACTAGAATTCCCTGGACAAAAAGAAGTCATCTTGTTCGAGTGTGACTGGTATGATGTGCCTGCTGCCAGTACAAGCAGAGCCAGAGGATACAATAAGGATCAGTTTGGGGTTATTGATATCGATACGACTCGGACCAGGTATGAGAATGAACCCTATATTCTTGCGACACAGGCAGAACTAGTGTTCTATGTGGATCTGGTAAACAAACCTGGTTGGAGAAGTGTTATTGCGATGAAACCAAGGGACTTGTTTGCCATGCCAGAATTAGAACTGGACGACTCAATTGATGTGGGTATCCATGGCATTAATGATTTACTTGGTGGACAAGAGGATTTGACAACAAGTTGGACCAGATCGAACAAGGAAGGCACAACCGGGGATGTCTCTGTTATTGCTCAGGTGCAGGCCGAAGCAGCTGATGAACCAGACCATGTGGCCTTATTAGATGACGATGAAGATGAGGAAGATGACACGTACATTGACGATGGAGTTGTTGCACCAATTGTTTCTGGGGTACAATCCCGAGATGATGACTTTTTTATTTGATTACTTATATGATTTTGTTTGGGTGTGAACATGTATAGAACTAGAAGAATACCCGCGCGTTGCTGCGAGAATCATGAATTAGTGGATTGCATAGTATGATTATGTGGACTATGTTCATTGTCTTGCTGATATATAAAAATTTGCATGTGCTAGTGAATTTTAATTATAATTAGACATTCCATGTTGAGTTATATAGTTATTTGAATTTTTGTGGATCCTGAGATAGTGTATTCTGAACCACACTGTGAAAATTAAATTGCATCCAAGCAAGCCTTCGTTGCAATAGACGTATAGCAGTTGCCACGACTATGGCCAGTATTACTACCACGCATCAATAGTGGTAATACGTATATATATTGCATCTCACAACAAGAAAGGATGCAATTGTCATCTAGATATTGCCACAAGGAACCAAAGCATGTTACAACCTAAATCATTCGTCGTGATTGTGCCAGTCATAAGCAACCAAAGCTAATATGGTTGCCATATCACCATTCATTTTCAACACACGAAATGCTAATGCAACTCAAAATTTGTGTTGCTGGCCAATGCACAAATTGCAACAGAAATCCTTAAAATGGGTGCATTATCATGAACTAGTTGCAACCAAAAAAAATAGCGCAACACAAAAAACGTGTCGCAATATGTACCCATATTACTACCAATTTAGTGTTTGGGTGTCATAGGACCCCCCAATTGCAACCAAATGAGTGGTGTTGCCCAAAGGTTTCGTGGCTAAAGGGTCAAAACCTTGTAGTGGAAAGCTATGGAGGACTACAAGCAGCTATGCTTGAAATCCTTCAGCATCAATAGGAGTGGCGAGGTGATCCAAAAGGAAGCATTGCCGATGCCTCGGCAAATTACTTTTGAAGCCAATCCTAGTAAACTTCAAGAGATGGTTGACAGTGCTATTAATCGTGCTCTAATCAATCAATCTAGTGTGTTGTCCAATAAAGTTTTCAATGCTGTGGCTAGAACTTTCAAAGAAGGACAAGTGCCACCATCTTATGTGGGTCCTGGCTATCATCAGCCAGGGTCATCATTGGTTACAGCTCCATCGGCTACTACAGCCGTTGCGGGTACAGATTCTACTTCTCTTCCAAGCACATTAGGGATCACTAATGCGCAGTCTACACCAATGATGACTAATCCGTCAACGTCAGACGGGCTAATCAAACTTGCTACAGATTTATTGGCATCGGCAATGTCAGGATCTATTCCTCCCAACTGGTGGGGATATGGTATGCCTCCAGAATTTATGGCAAAAAGCTCTGGGACATCTCAAGCGGCTGACGTGACAGGAAAGCCTCCTATGGCATCGACACTTCCAGGCTCGCCGATGACTCAGAATCCACAGTATTCTACAACTACTACTGCAAGACCTTTTACTGGGAATTCTCAAGTACCAACGTTCCAGATGCCTAACGCATCGGAAGATCTAATGCTGACGCAACAAAGGTTTATGACACAGCCAGGGTATGTCAATTCAATAATGATGCCCGATTATCAGTCATCGACAGGGCTTACACCGATGAATGTCAATAATGGATGGACAGAGCAGTTTGTCTTTCCATAGATACCTCAGCAAAATCATAAGGCTGTGGGGTTTCAACAGGGACCAGTGCAACCTGGATTTCAGAATCAAAGGTTAATCAGCCAGCCGATGAATCTTGGTCAGCAAGTTGGTGGTCAGCAGGCAATGGCTAATCCAATGTTCCCTGGAGATCGTGCACCACAGAGACATGTAGAAGCTTATCAGCAGGTGCCAGATCCACAACCACCCCATCGGCAAGATGCCGATGCTTATTGGGCCGATAAGATAGCTGAAGTGATGAAAGACCAATTTGGGATAAAACCCAAAGTCAACACTTACTCTTATCGGACACCGTATCCTCCTACATATGACTTGATTCCACTTCCAAATCGGTACAAGGTACCAGATTTCACCATGTTCTCTGGGCAGGATGATACATCGACCATGGAGCATGTTAACAGGTTCATCATCCAGTGTGGAGAAGCTGCTAACAGAGATGAGTTAAGGGTTCGCTTATTCTCATCATCTTTGTCTGGATCGGCCTTTACTTGGTTTATCTCATTACCGCCTAATTCAGTGATTACTTGGGCCGATCTAGAAAAACAATTCCAAAACTACTTCTTTTCTGGAGTTCATGAGAAGAAGATTACTAATCTAGTCAGGCTGAAGCAATGCAATGATGAATCGGTTGAAAGCTTTGTGCAAAGGTTGAGAGTGGTTAAGAAGAAATGCTATAGTCTGGTTCTGGACGATCTGCAGCTAGCTAATTTGGCATATCAGAGACAAGTATGCTTCTCAAGAGTTTGAAAGTGTGAGTCATTTAGTACAGAGGATTTCTGACCACGATATCAAACCTTTTGAACCTAAGAGGGCATGGAATAAAAAGGTGTCATTCCTCAGCCGATGTCTTGCCCTTTTGGGCATAAGGAACTAGAAAAGTTTGCATTTGATATTACCAAGGCAGATAGGATATTTGACTTTCTACTTCAGGAAGGGCAAATCAAGTTGTCACCCAATCATGTGATTCCATCGGCTGAGGAATTAAAGAAGATGAAATACTGCAAGTGGCATAATGCAACGTCTCACAGTACAAATGAGTGTAAACTTTTCAGGCAGCAGTTGCAATCGGCTATAGAATCTGGGAGAATTAAGTTCGATAGCTCCAAAGCTCAAAAGCCGATGAAGATTGACCAACATCCTTTCCCTACAAATAGTGGAATCGGCATAAAGATCACTGGAACTGCCCATTTTTCATCCACTGTTGGGAGCAAAACATCAAGCTACCCACTGTTAGGGACTACCCTGAGTGCAATGGTTATGATCGGTATGATAGACCTAATCGGCAGTATCAGAACAATGATCGCCGTTTTGATGGGCCGATTAGGGGAAGAGCCTCAGTTCATGATCGGCTGGGGGGCAGGCTCAGTGTGCATGACAGGCTTGGTGACCGTGTCAGGTATTTTCCCAGAAACCAAGAAGACCTTGAAGAGATGATAGATGCACGAGTTCCCGATGAATTCATATTTTGCAGAGACGCTAATACTTATCGAATGGAATCAAGGGAAAATCGTCGCCAATCGGTAAGGCAGCCACAACTTCCTCCATGGTGTCCAGAGGGGTTAACTAGAACACAGAAAAGAAGGCTGTAGCGGGAGCGACGAGAAGAGTTGAGCAAAGGTGAAGTTGAGTAAAGTTTGGAGATCAGCAACAGCCGGATCCTAAAGGAAAAGGGCCACTGGTAGATGTTAATATGGTGTTCATGTTGCCGATGGAGTTCCTTGCGCCTTTTAGTGATGATGAGGAGGTGGATTTTTCTGACCACATAGCTCAGTTGGCTCTGGATCCAATGACGGCTATCTTTGAAAAGCCTGCCAACAATGAAAGACATCATCTTAAAGCTCTGTTTGTCAAAGGTAGGGTTGATGGGCAGCCGATGACCAAGATACTTGTTGATGGTGGGGCTGCTATCAATATTATGCCGTATGTGGTCTATCGGAAGCTTGGGAAAGGAGATCAAGACTTGACCAAGACCGATATGATGTTGAAGCACTTTGAAGGAAATGTGTCTCTAGTCAAGGGAGCCATATGTGTTGAGTTGACCATCTACAGCAAAACTTTGCCGACGACTTTCTTTGTCATCAGTGGAAAGGGTGCTTATAATCTACTATTGGGGAGAGATTGGATCCATGCCAATTGTTGTATCCCATCTACAATGCACCAGTGTTTGGTTCAGTGGGTAGGTGACAAGATTGAGATTGTCCCAGGAGATTCTTCGTATGTCATAGCATCGGCAGAGGCAGATAGTTATGAAAGGACCAGATACATTTCAGGGGAGATTTGGGAGAAGGATTTTCTCAAAGTTGCCGATTATGAAATTTCACCGATCCAAGCAGTCGGTTCTGATGAAGAGTTTTAATGGATAGGTTCACCGATGATGGAAAATTAGGCCAGGGATTTACATCGGCTGATGATTTGGTAGAAGTAGATATAGGTAATGGTGATAGACCAAGGCCTACTTTTATTAGTGCTAAGTTAGATTCTGAATGTAAGCAACAGTTAACTGAATTGTTAAGGGAATATAAAGATTGCCTTACTTGGGATTATACCGAGATGCCTGGTTTAGAGCAATCTATTGTTGAACATCGGTTACCTATCAAATCTAGATTTCGGCCACATCAGCAGCCTGCTCGCCGATGTAATCCTAATATTTTCCCTGATATTAAGGCCAAAATAACTAAACTTATCGAAGCAAAATTTATTTGGCAATGTCGGTATGCCGAGTGGATTTCCAATATTGTTCCAGTTTACAAGAAGAATGGGAAGCTTCGTGTCTCCATTGATTTTAGGAATCTTAACAAGGCTACACCGATGGATGGCTATCCAATGCCAGTTGCCGATTTGCTAGTTGATGCTGTAGCTGGACATCAGATTATTAGCTTTATGGATGGCAATGCAGGATATAATCAAATATTCATGGCCGAAGAAGACATTCCAAATACCGCATTTAGATGTCCTGGTCATGTTGGGTTGTGTCGACCAAAGCTGGTCGGCAGTCTACCTTGGGGTATACCCACGGTAGTAGTTTATCGGTAGACGGTGCGCAAACTACGAACTCGATGGTGACGCAAGACACGGACAAGCTTTTTATCCAGGTTCGGCCGCCGAGTTAGCGTAATACCTACGTCCTGCGTCTGGTTGTATTGATTTGTGTTGAGAGAATAATGTGTATGATCTGTCCTCTAGGGGACCCCTGCCCCTCCTTATATATCCTGAAGGGACAGAGTTACAAGCAAAGTATCCTATTTGGTACAATATCTTGTAGCTTTGCGGTGCACGCCGACCAGTCGTGCGCCGCACGTCTTCATCCTGTGGGCCGAGCCACCTCTTATGGTGCGGCCCATATAGGCCCATGAGGGTATAGGGGTTTATACCCCCACAGCTAGTCCCCGAGCACCATGTATTGTGATGTAACACGCCATCTTGAGCTTCTTCGATCAGTGAGGCTTGACGTCTTGAATAAGTAGAAAAGTCGCCCAAACAGTTGCAATGGTATTTTGACCAACTCAAAAGACAGTTGATCAACATTGACATCGAAGAAGCAGGTTATTCGAAGAATGCATGGTGCTCTTAATTAAAAAAGATTTCTCTCCTGGTGAAGTGTGCCCACTTTACTTTTCTGAAAAGTATAGACCTCAAAAAAGCAAGCATATTCACTGCAAGGTGAAGTGTGCCTACTTAGTCCCCGAGCCTGGTAGTAGGTGACGTAGGCACGTGGTGCCAGGGTCTAAAAAGAAAATCATAGAAATTCTAAAACTGAGATGCATCGCTAGATGCATCGTACTGATGTAGTCCCCGAGCTTGTTGGAAGGCGAAGTATGAGCCTTGTAGCAAGGTCTAAAAAATTGAATTTACCAGTCCCCGAGCATATCATGCTCGTCTGCAATTGAATAGACTAATCGACCAGTCCCCGAGCATATAACGCTCGGTGGTCGGTACAGTCCCCGAATTCTCAAATTGGTGGGCTGGTCGACTAGTCCCCGAGCGTATAGTGCTCGGTGGTCGGTCCAGTCCCCAAACTCTCAAATTGGTGAGCTGGTCGACCAGTCCCCGAGCGTATAGTGCTCGGTGGTCGGCACAGTCCCCGAGCACGGCGTAGGGACCGGTGGACAAGTATCCGAGCGTGGTTGGGAACGTAAACATGCTCGGTGGTCGGCACAGTCTTCGAGCACAGCATAGAGAGTAGTCGACAAGTCCCCGAGCGTGGTTGGGAACGTAAACGTGCTCGGTGGTCGGAGCAGTCCCCGGACACAGCGTAGGGAATAGTCTACGAGTCCCCGAGCGTGGCTTGTCGACTGGGCCAAACTCCTGAAAAATAAATATAGAGAAAATAGGTAGTACATGATGTATAAATAAACTCTATATAAAAAATCAGCACTGAGATAAGTTTTAGATTTTTTATTATAAAATTAGCACGAGTAGTTAATTCATCCTAGAGCTTGTACCAGCTCTGGTCTAGCCAACAATCAGCATGAGGTGCGGAACCTAGGCACGCGTAGGATTGTCAGCCACGTCAGAGAGCTACTGCCAAGCACCCGGAATGCAGAAGGCGGATCTCTTGCACGTGTAGGGAGGAGTCGGAGACAGTACCGGCTCTGGAAAGCTCGTGTAGAGAAAAAACTAGTCGGCTAAAAAAGTTGTTTTGAAGAATAATAATATTAAAAATATTATGCCAAAAATAAATTAAATATTCGAAGTATACTTATCTTTGAAAGAAAGTCTAGTCGGTGACGACAAAATTGTCCAGCCCTCGAGCTTTTCGACTTGTCATGACGGTGGTCGCTGTTGTCATAGCGTCGTTCTTCGCGGCGATTATTATTGCGACCGGTGGTCAAAGCAAGTAGGCCAAACAATTTGGTCGATGGCCCGAGCAGGTCGGTGTTGTCGATCTGCCTCCCTTTGTAGCAGGGAAGCGTGCGACGCATTGACGGCGTGGACGGAAACGTTGCTGGTGTGGTCGAAGCCGTAGTCAGCGTGGTTGGAGCTGCAGCCGACGTCAGTGAAGAAGTGATTGACACAGATCGGATCTACGCCACCTCCGTGGTCATGGCGGTGAAGCTGTTGAAGCTAACGGTGAATGTGAAGTCGCCCGCCATGGCCGCGAAGTCAGGGATGATCGCCATCTTGTTCGTCGGGAGAGCTGTACGCACACCCCCTACCTGGCGCGCCACTGTCGACGAAAGCTGGGCGGCAGTCTACCTTGGGGTATACCCACGGTAGTAGTTTATCGGTAGACGGTGTGCAAACTACGAACTCGATGGTGACGCAAGACACGGACAAGCTTTTTATCCAGGTTCGGCCTCGAGTTGGCGTAATACCTACGTCCTGCGTCTGGTTGTATTGATTTGTGTTGAGAGAATAATGTGTATGATCTGTCCTCTAGGGGACCCCTGCCCCGCCTTATATATCCTGAAGGGACAGAGTTACAAGCAAAGTATCCTATTTGGTACAATATCTTGTAGCCTTGCGGTGCACGCCGACCAGTCGTGCGCCGCACGTCTTCATCCTGTGGGCCGAGCCACCTCTGATGGTGCGGCCCATATAGGCCCATGAGGGTATAGGGGTTTATACCCCCACAGGTTGTTTGAGTGGATAGTCATGACCATTGGTTTGAAAAATGCTGGTGCTACTTATCAGAGGGCTATGAATTTCATCTTTCATGAGTTCATCGGCAAGTTAGTGGAAATTTACATTGATGATGTGGTGGTTAAGTCTGGGGATTTCACTAAGCATCTTGCCGGTCTACAAAAGGTGTTGGAGTGCACAAGGAAACATGGTTTGAAGATGAATCCTAATAAGTGTGCATTTGGCATATCGGCAGGGAAATTTCTTGGTTTCATGGTGCATCAGAGAGGAATTGAAATTAGTAGGAGATATATTGATGCCATCAACAAAATAGTTGCTCCTACCAACAAAACTGAACTCCAGTCTCTGATCGGCAAGATAAATTTTATCACGCGGTTTATATCTAACTTATCTGGTAAAATTCGTGCTTTTAGTCCTCTACTTAAGCTGAAAGCCGATCAAGTGTTTGTATGGGGAAGAGAGCAACAGTTAGCATTGGACGAAATCAAGAATTATCTAACAAATCCTCCAGTTCTAATTCCACCTCAGCAAGGACAGCCTTTCAAATTGTATTTGTCTACCGATGGGATGGTCATCGGTTTGGCTTTGATTCAAGAATTTGAAGGGAAGGAGCGTGTGATTTATTATCTAAGTAGAAGACTGGTAGATGCTGAAACCAGGTATTCGGCAATTGAAAAATTGTGTTTATGCTTATACTTTTCACGTATTAAGTTGAGACATTATCTGCTATCAGCCGAATGCACCGTTATATGCAAAGATGATGTAGTCTGAAACATGCTATCTATGGCGATTATGAGTGGTAGGATCGGCAAATGGATTTTGGCGCTGTCGGAATTTGATCTGCGTTATGAATCGACCAAGGCAGTTAAGGGGTAGATTATGGCCGATTTTGTAACTCAGCATTACGGTGTAGTGGGGACTTTGGAAATTGTTCCTTAGACGCTCTTCTTTGATGGATCTACGTGTGACCGGGGGGCAGGAATCGGTATAGTACTAATTTCTCCTCCGGGAAAGAAGTATGACTTCTCTTTGCCGATTATTGCCATGTCAACGAATAATCAAGCTGAGTATCAAGCTTTGATCAAAGGGATGGAATTGTTAAAAGAGGTTCGTGCTGATGCTGTTGAAATCTTCGGTGCTTCTATGCTCGTTATAAATAAATTGGCTGGAATTTATGAATGCCGAAGCGAGGTCTTGATAACCTATTATGAAAAGAGTATGCAACTATTAAAGGAATTCAAGGATTTCCGATTAGAGCATGTTCCTTGGTTACATAATGAAGAGGCTAATCGGTTGGCTCAGCATGCCTCGGGATATCAACCAATATTAAACGCGTTATCGGCAATCAATGCCAATGATTGGAGAAAGGAGATCATTGATCATTTGAAAGATCCATCTAAAAGGGTTGAGAGGCGTGTGAGGTTTCAAGCTACCAAGTATGTACTCCTTGGGGATGAGCTACATTATCGAGCAATAGATGGAGTTCTTCTCAAGTGTTTAGGTGATGATGAGACTAAAAGTTTGATGGGTGAGATCCATGAAGGAGTACGTGGAGCGCATCAGTCGGCTTTTAAGATGAAATGGATTATTAGGAGAAATGGGTATTATTGGCCGACTATACTCGAGGATTGCTTTAAATATTTCAAAAAGGATGTCAAGGATGTCAGAAATTTGGCAATATTCAAAGGGCACCCGCATCGGCCATGAATCCCATTATTAAGCCTTGGCCGTTCCGGGGATGGGCTATTGATCTAATCGGCCAGATTTACCCGCCATCAAGCAAAGGGCATAAGTTTATCTTAGTTGCCACTGATTATTTCACTAAATGGGTTTGAAGCTATTCCTTTGAAGAAAGTAACATCGGCTAATATGATTGATTTTGTGAAAGAGCATATTGTTTACCGATTTGGTATTCCTCAAACAATCACTACCGATCAGGGTACTATGTTTACATCGGGATAGTTTGATGAATTTGCAATCGGTATGGGAATTAAAGTGTTGAATTCTTCTCCTTATTATGCTCAAGCCAATGGGCAGGCCGAAGCATCTAACAAAGGAATTATTAAGCTCATAAAACGAAAGATTGAAGAAAATCCTAGGAGATGCATACCTTGTTGAGTGAAGCTTTATGGTCATATCGGATGGCATGTCATGGGTCGACCAAAGTTTCACCTTATTAGTTGGTGTATGGACACAATGCAGTGCTACCATGGGAAATTAAGACCGGATCTAGGCGACTATCTTTTCAAGACCAGTTGGCTGCCGATTACTATGCTATTTTGATGAAAGATGAGTTAGAAGATTTAGCGGAGCATCGGCTGAGGGCTTTGATAAGTATAGAAGAAAATAAAAAGAGAGTAGCTATATGGTATGATAGAAAGGTAAAAGCTAAGGAATTTGCCAATGGAGATTTGGTATGGAAATTGATTTTACCGATTGGGACTAAAAGTTCAAAGTTTGGAAAATGGTCTCCTAATTGGGAAGGTCCTTATCGAATAAATTGGTCTGCTCCTGGTAATGTTTATATTTTGGAGACTCTCGAAGGAGTTGAATTTCCTAGAGCATTAATTGGAAAATACTTAAAGAGATATTACCCAAGCATTTGGGTTGATGCATGAATGTTTAAGTGCCGATAACACTCCTATCGGCTGGATTAAGATGTATCTGGGACTGAGCATGATGTTTTAAAGGATGCCGATAACAATCCTATCAGCTAGACCAAAATAATCAGAAGTTTCTAAAGGCAGAACAAAACACACCGCCGATGAAGTGCTCATATATTCAGCAAGGCTTGGATGGCCGATATGGTGCGCAGATGGATTTGATCGGCTTCTTCTATCTCTCGAATTCTTCATCGGCAGAGCCTTCTATTGGCTTCAACTTCTTCTTCATCTGCAGTGCCTTGTGGGCCTGAATGTTTCGTTCTTGTTGGAGGGTCTTGATCATTTCGGGCAGTTGACTTTCTTCTTGCTGAGCTTGAGAGAGAGCCTCTTCTACTTGCTTGAGCTCTGCCAGCAGGGCTTCCCTTTTTGCCGATAGGTCAGAGATCTTCTGCCTTAGTGTCTCCCCTGAGGATTATAGAATGCCGATGCTCTTGTGTTTCTCAACGGCAAGGCGTTTCACTTGCATTACTTCCTCTGAGAGCTGGGCGTGGGTGGCTCTATCGGCAAGACGCTGGGTAGCCTTTTGATACTGGAGCTGACGGCTTTCTAGGTGTGCAGCATGGAAAAGAACTTCCTCGGCGTTGGCTGGGATTTGACCCCCAAGAGCTTTAAACAGAGTTTTGGCTGGATTAGAGTTATCAACCAATTGAGCGGTATTTTGATGTAGCAGGGCCAGCAGATCCTCCAGTTTTGCTCTGATTTCTGTCGATGAAATCCCTACTGCTTGAGAAGAGCTTGCTTCCTCGCCCTCATCATCAGAAATCTCAATGGCGAAGGAAAACAAGCTGTCCGGAGAGTCTTGTTCCTAGAGAAAAATGAGATAGGTTATTTGAAGATTAGATATTAGTCATAAGGAATAGAAATCAGATAACTTACTTGTTTCAAGGCTATTTCACGCCTTTGGCTAGTTGGCACTGTTGGTACCATGGATCGATCGGCTGGAGTTACCGATGGAACAATGTCAACTGAAAAGATATTAAGATTGCTTATAATTTGAAGAGATAAATCCATCGGTGATAATGTTGTGGGCAGTAATTCACCTTGAGGGGGTACAGTGCTTGTCTGTTCTGAAGAAACCACCGATGGTATGACTGGATATACCGGATCGGCAGTCTGCTCAAGCACATCAGCTGATGTTTGTTGTAGCTGAGGTGCTTCTTGTGGTTGAGGTGGAGACGGTGCTTGCTGAGTCTGGGCTTCTGGTGAAGAAGGGGACGATTCCACATGAATTGACGACACTGGAGGTGGTGCTATCTTCTGATGCTTTGCTTGTGACTTGGTGCTCTTAGGGCCTTTTCTCTTGACTTGGCTGGACTGGGGGACATCGGCACTTGTCTTGGTACTTCTGGTCTTTACCGATTTACCAGTTTTCTGTTACAACGAGCAAGATTTCATAAATCCAAATATAAAAGAGTGTTAGTGAGAATCTTGCTGAAAGATAAAGTTACCGATGAGGTTCCCATGGCAGCCGATGTGTCCTGAAAAAATCGTGTGAGTGTAGAACAGAAATTAGTATAAATTGAGGAAATCAAAGATTTACCTTGAAAGCTTCTGCCAAGGTAGCGGCGGCGACCGATGGAGATATATTTGCTCGTTTGGTGGTTATCTTCTTGAAGCGCATATTCCAGTGCATTAGAGCTGCTAGGCTTGGTGCATTGTTGCCGATCAGAGAAATCGGGCCTAATGGAAGGAGCTCGATCGGCTTACCACTCCTGCTGACGGTTAGTGGTGTGTCGTTAACTTGTTCAAAAGGGAGAAAGTGAGTTACCGATAAGGATAAAAGTAATAGAAGGATTGAAGCATCGGTTAAAGACTTACAGTGTTTTCATGGACTTTATACTTCGGGTCGATCATACTGTTGGGTATTTTAAACGCAAATAGAAAAAATCCGCAAGCGCACGGATACCAATGTAGCTTTCACCTGGGAGTATTCCAGAGTATCGATTTTCCACAGAGAACGTGAGTGTACTAATTAAGATCCAAGATCGCCCAAGGATAACTATATAATTATTTTTGGTGGGAAGAGAGGAAGTTTCCTGAGAGTTCTCTAGTTGATCTAAGAATCAAGAATTACTTCAAGATTATCTATATCGGGACATCAGAGCACTAACCACAGAAAGAGATGAGAAGGGGGCTAGGAAGGTCTGAGTACGGTCCTACAAACACCGATCCGAACGTGGTGGAATACGTCGACCGTTAGGGCTGTCACTACCATAGGGCTACAACAAAAATCCGCAGGATTGGGTGCAATTTCAGGTAATCGCAAGACTAAACACCACGTCTAATCTATTAATTATTACTCTAGCGTTATAAAGACTAGAGCACTTGATGCAAGCAGGAATCCAATAAATAACTTGAATGTAAATAAAAGTAATTAAAGAACTCAGGAATTATGAATTGAAGAACCTGGAGAACGATGAAGAACGAACCAGATGCTGCAAAAGTACAATGTTGAGGAAGATCCGACAGATCCGGCTCCTCCTCCGCTCTCCTCTTCTCTCTCCCTATTTTCTAGATTACAACTAGAACTAACTAGAACTAGAACTAGAAGAACTAGAACTAGAACTAGATCTAGATGAACTAGAGGTAGAACTAGAAGAACTAGAGGGATCCTCTCTACTTGGATGAAGAATTGAAACCCTAACTTTGATTCTATAGAAGAGGTATGATCTCCAGGGGCTAGGGGGGTCTGGTTTTATAGTCCCTTCAAGTGAATCTGGGCCGTCGGATCAAACCGACATTAATCGCACGGTTTTCCTTGATCCTTTAGGTCGGTGGAACATGATCTCTGAAAAGGACTCTGTTTGGGCACTGTAGGTGGGCGGGCGCCTAGGAGAGTATGGCCGGCGCTCTGCCTCCGAGCCCGATTGCCTTCCCGTTCGTTCCCGTGGCTTCTGGAGTCTTCTAGATGATAGAAAATTGCGCGGCACGTTAATATCTCTATGTAAACCCGACGTGTGGGCCTTTCTTCCGTATTTCCTGATAACCCCCTGCAGAAATAGACAAACACCAAAACTCATGAAATTCTGTCAGATAAAATCCTAAGTCTAGGTGTTAGTTGCATTTGGATCCTTTTCCATGATTAGTTAATGGTTAAATGTGAGCATTAAGGACCGTCAACAAGCTCCCCCAAGCTTAACTTTTGCTCGTCCCTGAGCAAAGATGAACTTAAGAGTTTCTGCAGTGGTTTCATGCCTTAAAAATACACATGTGTTCAAACAAGATCTCATCTCTAGGTTAGGGTAAACTGTTAAGATTTAAACTTACTCATTTTACCTTCCACCATGGGGCTTGTAACCGTCACTTGTGTCTTGAGCAGTTAAAAGATAGAACGGTCTAGTCAAGCGCCATGTCTCTTGTTCTTCGATTAACTATAGCTCTGGAGTTTTTGCAGATTTTCAAATAAAACTCAGAGATTCCTTGTATGACTCTCTCTAGTCTCTCTTTTGTGGTATTTCTAGATCCTTACCAAGGCAGTAAAGGAGTATGCCTTCTCTCAAAGTATGTGGTATTTTTGGTATCAGACATAGTAACATTGCCTTCTCTCTCACCCTACTCTAATAAGGCTTTTGATATCTGGAGCTCATAGGTGGGAGACAGCTAATACATACTTACAAGACATTTATTGCAAAGTCAAACCATGGATCTAGAAGAACAAGTCAATAAGTCAAATCAAGATGTGCATGTGTGGCAAATGAATGATGTATGGTGATGATGGTAATAACAATGGTGAAAGTCTAATTCTACTTATGCTCTTTTGAGGGGATACATACCTTCCTTGCTCTTTTGAAACTTTTTGAGGAGAATGAGATGCTCTATATTTTCTTTTTCTTTCCTCTCAGGTGGGTATCTTGTACCCCTAATTCTACTGTCGGACACTTGTCCATTTTTACCTCTCGTCTCACTTTTTCTTTTCTTTCGAGGTTCCAGGCACTTGCCCCTTTTTATTTCCTCATATACTTTTTTTCTCTTTTTTTAGAGCACTCATCTCATGAGATAATATAGCAAGTGGTAGTAACCAAGATAACTTGAGCATTTATTTCACAGGGAAAAATAGAAATGTTTTTGGCTATTCTCTCCCAGATTAGGAGTACAATATTTTTGGGTGGTTCTAGAGATGGAAATGGGTAGATATATGTGGATGCGTACTTCCGGAAGTAGAAGTAGCATGTATGAGTGAACGTGCAAGTGAATCTTGATTTAACTACATGACAAGCTCCTAAGGGTCTACACAGCTTGACCACACTCAATGCTCATAAGCAGTAAAAAAGTAAATGTGTGGCTCAAAGTCTAGCAAGCATGTATATATGGCTGTGGTAGGAATTTAAACTCTCATCATACAGGAACTCATCATGCAACATTTTAAAGATTTTGAAAGATAAAATTCTCCAGAATTCTAGCATCTCTAGGAACAGATAAACAGCAGCTCAACCTTCCCATATCGTATCCGTTAACGACTTAGACTTTAGATCAAGTACTCTCCCCACAAGATCAGGTTTAGAGCAAATCTTAATTAATAACAGTCATGCCTAAACTTGAGAGAGATTTCAATTTTGAGAACTAGTCATGGTAGAGCAACTACTCATCATTTCCATGTGAGAGCTTATCATGAGGGTTCATAGCGAACTTTATTTATTTATTTATTTAGCAAACTAAGCAAAGATATATATATATATAAGCACAAAATCTTTATTTGGGTTTTTATGATTATGCATCTTTTTATTATTTGAGTAAAGTATAAACGCGAGTAGAAACACTTTGCTAGATAAATGGGAGTGCTCTCCCCCAAGCTGGATTTTGACGTAATTCCTTCTGATGTAGCTAGCAGGTGGCAGAGGTGTATTTGAATGTCAGCAGCGCCCTGACAGCGAGTAGGATGTCCTCCGTCTGCTAGTCTTCTTTGATCCTTGAATTCTGTGGAGCTCAAATAGACAACAAAGCTCTTGGCAAGGCATTCGGTGTTTTTAAGTCCTCCGAATGGGACTCTCCGTTTTCTCAATCGTCCTGGGATTCGCTGGATGGCGTAGTCGGTGGTTCCGGCGACGCCTGCTCTTCATATAACTATCTTCTTTCTCCACACCTGACTTGGTGCTACGGTCTCCTCAGGACAGTTCTGTTCAAGCTGTATGTTTTCAGACCTTACAACTTCTCCTTCATAGTCTGCCCATCCGTCCTTGATGATTTGCCTCCTCTGGTTGCAGTTGCGTCGTCTTCTTCTCAGAGGGGAAATGCATGTGGACTTCTCTGGTTCCAATGTATACGATTGCTTTAACGGTGCTAAAGAACGGTCTTCCAAGGGTGTTGGGTGGATTGTACTTGTCTTCTCCCAAGTCAGTAACCTTAAAATCATCTAGAGCTAAATGTATGTCGGTTTTAGTGGCATGGTTCCGAACAGGAGTTGATAGGTGACTGTGGCCATTATGTTGACGCCTGACCCGGTGTCACAAAGCGTCTTCTGGAAGTTGTATCCATTAATAGAGCACTGGATGCTTGGAACACCAGGGTCGTCCTTCTTGATCAAGAAAGGCGACTCGAGTTGACGATCTTGACCTCCTTGAGCTGTAGTGACCATCTTAGCTGACTCAGTCCACATTTGCTTGTTCCTGTTCCTCCTGTTGGTCCTTTCCTTGGTTCTTGTCGGGATTGCTCTGGGATTTGTGTAGTCTTGTTTCTTGAAGGAAAACGTCTCCTTTCTCCCCTTGATGTAGAAACTGATCTTGGCAGCACTAGCGTAGATGACAGCTCCTGAGGTGTTCAGGAATGGCCTCCCCAGGATAATGGGTGCCCTCACATCAGAACCGGTCTCTATCACCACAAAGTCTGCTGGAGCGTACAAGATACCAACTCGGACGCAGAGGTTCTTCAATATTCCCTTTGGAAATCTTAGTGTACGATCTGCAAGCTGCAAACACATGGCTGTTTCTAATAAAGGATGTGTAAAGATTTTTTCATAGAGTACCCTGGGCATAATGTTGACGCTGGAGCCAAAGTCTCAGAGTGCTTCTAAGAAGTTCACCATGCCGATGGAGATCGGGACGACGGTGCATCCTGGATTGTCTCTCTTGATCGGCAGAAGGTCAGTAATTACTTCCACAACGGGGTTACTCTAGTAGTTATGTCCTCAAGCATCTTTGGGCAGTGATTGCCTGAGTGTCCAGTATCTCCAGTGTGTTTGTGCTCGTAGATCTAGGTTCTTCACTTGGTGGAGTCTGGGAGTTGTAAAAGACCTTCATATTTTGCTCGAAGTGTACCTGCTCATAGAGACAAGGCAGAGATCAAGTGCATGGGCCCTGTTTGTGGAAAACACCAACAGAACCAAAAGTGTATTTGCTCTTCTCTAACCTTAAGCATAGTGAGCAAGACAAAGTTGATGGATAATAAGATCATGAGTGTAGCATTTAAAACATTTGTCAGATCAGATCATTCAACCTTATGGAAAGATAATCTATCTAAGTAAATGTTTTTTCTTTACATGACTATCATTTTCCAAAGATTGAGTGTGCAACATTTTAGTTCATATGATTAGGAGTGTGAGATCACAAAGGTGGAAGGACTAAACATGTTGAATCGATTGGGTTGGTTAATCTAGAGTTATAAATCATACATGTTTGTCTCTTTTATTCATGTGAACGTCAGAACCAAGGAGAAGCTTATAAAAGTGATAGTCAAGTACTTTAAGATGTTACATTACTTGAAGAGTGATGGTACAGTATCACCTTGTGGAAGCTTTCCTTTCTTAGCGGTTGTGCATCGTGTTTGTGGCACCCTCCATGGACCATCTCTTGTGAGCTATGCCTTCCTTGTGTAAATTGTTAAACTTCATGTGTCTCTCTCTTTGTCTCCAATGTGAGTTTATCTCAGGACCTCCCAAGTTGATATTGAAAGTTTTCCTGCAGGGGTTATTCCAACAAAATATCCAATATCTACTATAGCATACTATCGGCTCAAAAATCAACCTAGACACCATGTCTAATTTGATTTAGGAGGGCATTTTAACCTAAGCACCATGCTTAATTTAAAATCCTTTGGAAGTAAGATCATCATTCCTAAACTAAGCACCATGCTTAATTAAGAGATAAATGAAACTACTCCAAGCCTAGACATATAATAAAGCAAATAAAGGTAGCATGAAAGCATTTATAGAGATCTACTCAAGTGGAGATGAAGTAATGTGATTAGTATTTAACAAATCGAGCATGTCTCAAAGGTAGGGACAACCAACATAGCAACATGGCAAAGGATGTTTTATGTAAAGTACTCCCCCAAGCTTGAATTTTGCAAAATTCAAGTTTGGATAAATTTAATTCAATGTTGTATGATGATTGGTTGGACATACCTTGTGCTTGTCATTCATCCGATCTTCTTGCTCCAATCCTGGAAAGGTTAGTGACAAGAATACCCGAAGGAATATTTTTACAGTTATCTTTATATGCTCAACACACAAGGTAATGTTGCAAATAATTAAAAGCTCATGTTACAATCTGATCAGTGCTTGTTTTAGGACACTAAGCTTGTCCTTGGGAAACCATCAATTTATGTCGGCAAAGTGGTTTCCCCTCCAACGCTGACCTATATCAAGATCAACTCAACGAGATCTGCAATATTTAATATAGACATATGCATCGACAACCGCCCTTTTGATGTTTTTATAAATAGAAAGGAAGTGGGGGTTGGAGATCTCGAATGTGGTGATGTTGGGGAGACCAATGGATTGTGAAGATGTTGCATATGAGCATGGAGTAAATGAAGTGGCTATGAAATAAATTCCATGCTCATTAATGCTTAGAGTGAAATCCATGTGGTGTGGTGAAAATGGTACGGTGAGAGTGGTAAAAAAAAGGGAAAGAAAAAGGATACACGGACTACTTGGTTCGAAACTAGCACAGCTACTGTTCCCAGCAACGGCGCCAGAAAGCTTGTTGGGTATTTTAAATGCAAACAGAAAAAATCCGCAAGCGCACGGATACCGACGTAGCTTTCACCCGGGAGTATTCCAGAGTATCGATTTTCCACAGAGAACGTGAGTGTACTAATTAAGATCCAAGATCGTCCAAGGATAACTATATAATTATTTTTGGTGGGAAGAGAGGAAGTTTCCTAAGAGTTCTCTAGTTGATCCAAGAATCAAGAATTACTTCAAGATTATCTATATCGGGACATCAGAGCACTAACCACAGAAAGAGATGAGAAGGGCGCTAGGAAGGTCTGACTACGGTCCTACAAACACCGATCCGAACGTGGTGGAATACGTCGACCGCTAGAGCTGTCACTACCCTAGGGCTACCACAACAATCCGCAGGATTGGGTGCAATTCTAGGTAATCGCAAGACTAAACACCACGTCTAATCTATTAATTACTACTCTAGCGTTATAAAGACTAGAGCACTTGATGCAAGCGGGAATCTAATAAATAACTTGAATGTAAATAAAAGTAATTAAAGAACTTAGGAATTATGAATTGAAGAACCTGGAGAACGATGAAGAACGAACCAGATGCTGCAAAAGTACAATGTTGAGGAAGATCCGACAGATCTGGCTCCTCCTCTGCTCTCCTCTTCTCTCTCCCTATTTTCTAGATTACAACTAGAACTAACTAGAACTAGAACTAGAAGAACTAGAACTAGAACTAGATGAACTAGAACTAGATCTAGATGAACTAGAGGTAGAACTAGAAGAACTAGAGGGATCCTCTCTACTTGGATGAAGAATTGAAACCCTAACTTCGATTCTGTAGAAGAGGTATGATCTCCAGGGGCCAGGGGGGTCTGGTTTTATAGTCCCTTCAAGTGAATCTGGGCCGTCGGATCAAACCGACATTAATCGCACGGTTTTCCTTGATCCTTTAGGTCGGTGGAACATGATCTCCGAAAAGGACTCTGTTTGGGCATTGTAGGTGGGCGGGCGCCCAGGAGAGTTGGGCGGGCGCCCTGCCTCCGAGCCAGATTGCCTTCCCGTTTGTTCCTGTGGCTTCTGGAGTCTTCTAGATGATAGAAAATTGCGCGGCACGTTAATATCTCTATGTAAACCCGACGTGTGGGCCTTTCTTCCATATTTCCTGATAACCCCCGGCAGAAATAGACAAACACCAAAACTCGTGGAATTCTGTCGGATAAAACCCTAAGTCTAGGTGTTAGTTGCATTTGGATCCTTTTCCATGACTAGTTAATGGTTAAATGTGAGCATTAAGGACCGTCAACACATACCGCGGTATGTGAGAGCCGATGTGCAGAATAGATGCTCTTTCCACTCCTCCCACCACTATTTGTATGCTTGAGTAATGAAGAGAGCTGGGATCCAGGCCGATAGATCGATGTCTGACGTATCGGCATTTGGTGGAAGTTGGGCTATCCTAATCCATTCAAGACCGCTAGTTATGGTTTCCCTTGGGTTCACCACATCGGCATAACTCAGTCCAATCAGCAGCTGCCCAAAAGCCAGTTGACGAGCCAATGCTGATGGATTGTAAAACTCATAAGTGAGGTTGAAAAATTTCCCACTACCAAAGAAATTCACTGGTATAGCTCTCGGGGTGATAATTGCCATCATCAGATCATTCTCCTTGTTGAGAGCAACATCAAAGGGGTGGAAAGTGAGCGGGAATCTGGTCTCTCGATCCTCATAAGGCATCCATACCCTCTGATCTTTGGCCAGGCCCTCATAGAGATTTTGGAAGAATCGGCTGACCTGGTCTTCATTGCCACCAGTCCCAGGTAAGACTATGGCGGCTTCACCATAGTTCAAGGGGGAGCAAGTTGCCAATTCTTCGTCATCCAATTCATAATCTTCGGTTATGTCCCTGGGAAAGCACTGTGCAAAGAGGTTGAATCCAAGGCGCTTATGCATATGAACATTGAGCCACATGTTGATGAACCACCAAGGTCCTCCTAAGTTGCCGATGGATTGGCCTAGCAAAAGCTTCTCGGCTACTTGATGAAGAAAATGATAAACAGAGCCTAGCAAGTATCGGCCGAGGGGAAAACGACCACCACTGGCTAATTTTTCTGTTGCCGATAGATAAACAGAAGTTGGTCCTGCCGATCGGCCGCAAAATACGGATTTATCTAGCCACATATTCAGAAAAATGGTGTGTTCCCTTTCCCCAACTGATCCTGTTTTTGGTACTTCTAAATATACCCGGACCAACCGCCGATGTTGCGAGTTTCCCCCTTAGAGCTAGGCTTACTATCAAACAGATGACTATTATCGGCAGTTGATATATCTAAACCGGTGAGCATGAGCACATCGGCAGGAGTAGGAGAAGCAAGGCCATGACCAAATACAAATGCATTAAGGGTGTCTGACCAAAAGTATGAAGCGACTTTCAACAGCGACTCATTCCTTTCCATATCGGCAATGGATATCCTAATGCATTGGTCTAATTTTTGCTCACCCCATTGGACTTCATTTGAGTTGCCGATTCTCAGGAACCAGTCTTTCCACCCCTTAGTAGGGCTGGGCCAGGAACGAAAAGTATCTTTCCATAGATCTAAAGAGAAGTTTTCAGCCCTAAAGGGGATCCTATTTGTCTCTGCATTTATTAAATCGGTAGGATCTAGATTTCCCAATGGACCAAGACACTGGAAGTGAGGTTGATCGGTGGGATTACAATGTTATCGGCCAACTCCTAAAAAATTTGAAGGTTGGAAGAACAGAAAAGGAAACAAAAAAGAAAAAAAATGTACTCAGTAAATAGATTCGGAGATGAATAGGAGTACAACAAGAGTATAAAGAAGGAAGGGGGTGTTAGGTTGACCTCAGGGACGACGAAGTTGATGGCCATTGCTTCCCAGAGAGAGGAAGAACTCGAAGACTTGGGAGATTGTCGGAGGAGATCTTTGACCGGAGTTCTTAAAGTTCTTGAGCAGCGCCGCCGCTAGAAAGGTGGGTATGAGGCTGTAGAATGACAGGATGGAAGAAGAGAACCGGAGAAGGAAGTATTTATAGGACAAAGAGGGCAGGACCAAATCTGACTTATCTCTTCGTTGCATCCGAGAAATCCGAGGGTGTTCAGGTGGATATGGTAACTGTTCGCACGATAATCAAGGGATTGCACAGGTGATTTGACGGCAAGCGGTCATGATTTTGAAGATATTTTACTGTGCAAGATCTCCTGGTCGGTTCATCGGCAGTCTTGTCTAACGGAAATATTGCCGATGAACGTGTTTTGAGGAGATTCGGTTTGAGAAGTTGAGAAATTCGAGGAGCATGCAGGAGGATCAGGCTGAGGTTGTTCAGATTTGGTGATTGATTACTAATTGGAAGGAGTAATTGCGAAAAGGCATCATTACTGAGGAGAATTTTGGAGCATTAATGATTTTATACTCTGAAATTGGGGGGCATGTGTTGACACCATTTTTGGACACGTATCATTGGATGTGCACTTGGAGTTAATGAGGTGTAGATCGGCGGGCGGAAAAATGGTGACTAGTCTACAGGAGAGTTGCCGATGATTGTTGGTGCCGATGGGAAAACAGCAGGATATGACTAAGTCTAGGAGTGGTGATGGGTTCGTGCCGATGACTAGCATTGATGGCTGCCGATGGCTGTGAAAGGTGGTCTACCGATGGTTATGAAGAAAAGCGCAGGGGCTGCCGATTGACACGTGATGGTGTACCGATCGGTTGTGCAAGATAATTTAATGCTTTCCATAGTTATTAGATTATGTTTTGTATACGGATTTTGTTTAATATGGAGATCGAGTCCTAGTCGTGTCTGGTTGTAGCTCTTTGGGACAGGGTATAAATTTAGACCCCGTGGCTGTGTAATGAGATATCTATCAATCAATCAAACACAAGTTTTTACACATATTCTAGCATCTACTTTTCGACGACTTCGTCATATTTTCTTTTTACTACGAGTTCTTAAGGATTCTTCGAGTCAATCTTGACGAATTCTCGAGATCCGTGTGAGCACCTCTTGGCCGTGACATCCGGGCGCATCGCTGTTGTCGGGACCAAAGTGTTCAAAGTTACCACCTTTGTCGGTTGTAAGGTCAAATTGGCTGGCACGCCTTAACGTTTGAATCAGGTATTAGCCCTTTGTGTTTGCAGATCAGCTTTTGCATCAATAGCCCTAGAAGTAGGTGGCGATTGTTGAATATAATATGGGCTTTTGGTCCATATTCTATTTGACGTTAATTCAAGGGCCCGTAATAAATGCTATAATGAAAACGGTTTAGTACCGTATTGATTGTTGACCAAATGTTAACTCAACTTAAATAGGTCGCCTTTGATAACTCCTATGGAGAAGTTGAGGAAGGGAAAGAGGGTGCCACACGCGTGAGCGCGCCACCGCTGCCGCCGAGCCGTGGCGTGGTCAGGCGATCGTTTCGTGTCCTGTCTTGTCTTGTCGAGGTCGAGTCGAGACATGACGTGACGTGACGGCTGAACAATTTGACTGGTGAATAAGGAAAGGGAGGAAAATTCGAGTCTGACCGTTGTCTCGTTAATGGCAATTAATAGTGATTGATTGCCAGATCTGACTGTTGTCTCGTTAATGGCCATTAACTCAGACGTTTCCTCCTGAGCCTATATATTCCATACAAGGACTAATTTGTCTTCTTCTTGGTGGACGTTCGCGAGACTGCACTACGAACATCTACCTGCATCGACTGAGGTCCACTACTTCAAGCAACACACTATGTCGACTAGTGTGAATGGAGCCGCCGGTGCCTTCGCCACTGCTGGGTCTTTTAAACGCAAACAGAAAAATCGGCAAGCGCACGAATACCGATGTAGCTTTCACCCGGGAGTATTCCACAGTATCGATTTTCCACAGGGAACGTGAGTGTACTAATTAAGATTCAAGATCGCCCAAGGATAACTATATAATTATTTTTGGTGGAAAGAGAGGAAGTTTCTTGCGAGTTCTCTAGTTGATCTAAGAATCAAGAATTAATTCAAAGATTATTTATTTTGGGACATCAGAACACTAACCACAGAAGGAGATGAGAAGGGGGCTAGGAAGCTCTAACTATAGTCCTACAAACACCAATCTGAACAAGGTGGAATACGTCGACCGTTAGGGCTGTCACTACCCTAGGGCTACCACAATAATCCGCAGGATTGGGTGTAATTCCAAGTAATTGCAAGACTAAACACCACGTCTAATCTATTAATTACTACTCTAGCGTTTCAAAGACTAGAGCACTTGATGCAAGCAGGAATCCAATAAATAACTTGAATGTAAATAAAAGTAATTAAAGAACTCAAGAATTATAAATTGAAGAACTTAGAGAACGATGAAGAACGAACCAGTTGCTACAAAAGTACAATGTTGAGGAAGATCCGATAGATCCGGCTCCTCCTCCGCTCTCCTCTTCTCTCTCCCTATTTTCTAGATTACAACTAGAACTAACTAGAACTAGAACTAGATGAACTAGAGGGATCCTCTCTACTTGGATGAATAATTGAAACCCTAGCTTTGATTCTGTAGAAGAGGTGTGTTCTCCAGGGGCTAGGGGGCCTGCTTATATAGCCCTTCCAAATGAATGTGGGCTGTCGGATCAAACCAACCTTAATCGCACGGTTTTCCTTGATCCTCAAAGGTGGAGCATGATCCACGAGACCTGCCCTGATTGGTCACCAGGGCAGGGCGGGCGCCCAGCCCCTGGGCCCGCTCGGCCTCCCGCTCGTTCCCGTGGCTTCTGGACTCTTCTAGATGTTGGATAATTACGGTGCACGTTAATATCTCTATGTAAACCCGACGTGTGGACCTTTCCTCCATATTTCCTAATAACCCCCTTCCGAAATAGACAAACACCAAAACTCGTGGAATTCTGTCAGATGGAAACCCTAATTTTGGATGTTGGTTGCATATAGGTCCTTTTCCATGATTAGTTGATGGTTAAATGTGAGCATTAAGGACCGTCAACAAGCTCCCCCAAGCTTAACCTTTGCTCGTCCCTGAGCAAGGATGGACTCAAGAGTTTCTGCAGTGGTTTTATGCCTTAAAGGTACACATGTGTTCAAACAATATCTCATCTCTAGGTTAGGGTAAACTTTTAAGATTTAAACTTACTCATATTCCTTCCACCATGCGGCTTGCAACCGTCACTTGTGTCTTGAGCAGTTAAAAGATAGAACGGTGTAGTCAAGCGCCATGTCTCTTGTTCTTCGATTAACTATAGCTCTGGAGTTTTTGCAGATTTTCAAATAAAACTTAGAGATTCCTTATATGACTCTCTCTAGTCTCTCTTTTGTGGTATTTCTGGATCCTTAGCAAGGAAGTAATGGTGTATGCCTTCTCTCAAAGTATGTGGTATTTTTGGTATGAAGCATAGTGGCATTGCCTTCTCTCTCACCCTACTCTAATAAGGTTTTGATATCTGGAGCTCATAGGTGGGAGACAGCTAATACATACTTACGAGACATTTATTGCATAGTCAAACCATGGATCCAGAAGAACAAGTCAATAAGTCAAATCAAGATGTGCATGGGTGGCGAATGAATGGTGATAATGGTAAAAATAATGGTGAATGTCTAATTTTACTTTTGCTCTTTTGAGGGGGTACATACCTTCCTTGCACTTGAGGCTTTTGAGGGGAATGAGATGCTCTATATTTTATTTTTCTTTTCTCTTTGGTGGGTATCTTGTACCCCTAATTCTACTATCGGACACTTGTCCATTTTTACCTCTCGTCTCACTTTTTCTTTTTTTCGAGGTTTCGGGCACTTGCCCCTTTTTATTTCCTCGTATTCACTTTTTTTTCAAAGCACTCACCCTCCTGGAATAATGTAGCAAGTGGTAGTAACCAGAATATCTCGAGCATTTATTTCACGGGGAATAACAGGGATAGGATAACGTTTTTGGCTATTCTCTCCTAGATAGGAGTAGAATAATTTTGGGTGAATCTGGATGTGGAAATGAGTGGATTTATGTGGATGCGTACTTCCGGAGTAGAAGCAGCATCTATGAGTGAACGTGCAAGTGAATCTTGATTTTAACCGCATGACAAGATCCTAAGGGTCTACACAGTTTGACCACACTCAATGCTCATAAGCAGTAAAAAGTAAATGTATGGTTCATAGTCTAATAAGCATGTATATATGGCTATGGTAGGATTTTAAACTCTCATCATACAGGAACTCATCATGTAACGTTTTAAAGATTTTCAAAGATAAAATTCTCCAGAATTCTAGCATCTCTAGGAATAGATAAACAGCAGCTCAACCTTCCCATATCGTATCCGTTAACGACTTAGACTTTAGATCAAGTACTCTTCCCACAAGTTCAGGTTTAGAGTAAATCATAATTAATAACAGTCATGCCTAAACTTGAGAGAGATTTCAATTTTGAGAACTAGTCATGGTAGAGCAACTATTCATCATTTCCATGTGAGAGCTTATCATGAGAGTTCATAGCAAACTTTATTTATTTATTTAGCAAACTAAGCAAAGATATATATAAGCACAAAATCTTTATTTGTGTTTTTATGATTATGCATCTTTTTATTATTTGAGTAAAGTATAAACGCGAGTAGAAACACTTAGCTGGATAAATGGGGGTGCTCTCCCCCAAGCTGGATTTTGACATAATTTCTTCTGATGTAGCTAGCAGGTGGTGGAGGTGTATTTGAATAACGGTAGCACCCTAACAGCGATTTAGGATGTCCTCCGTCTGCTAGTCTTCTTTGATCCTTGAATTCTGTGGAGCTCAAGTAGACAACAAAGCTTTGTGGAACTGGTTAAGTGTTAGTATAAATATCTAGCCTTTATCATGTTGAGCCTCCTCAATAAATATTACTCTTTTTAGTAGGATCACAATCTTATTTTTTTTTATTTTCATTTTTATAGGATAGGAATATTTTTATTTTATTTTTACGCCACCACAGTTAATGTACTTATGGATTTTATGCCATGAGCATACTCACATGGGGCTTACTATTTTTAACATTTTTATTTTGTTTTCAAGATAGCATGATTAACTTACAAGCCATTTAATGAAAGTAAATAATTTAAGGGGAAAGGGAAAGCTGAAAGGATAAATATGGATAACTACTGATTTTACCTTTCGGCGAGGGTTCAATGTTTTAAGTCTTCTAAACAAGACTTCTCTGTTTTCTCAGTCGTCCTGGGATTCGTTGGATGGCGTAGTCGGTGGTTCCGGCGGCGCCTCCTCTTCGTTATAATCTTCTCACTCCACACCTGACTCGGTGCTACGGTCTCCTCAGGACAGTTCTGTTCAAGCTGTATGTCTTCAGACCTTACTACTTCTCCTTCGTAGTCTGTCCATCCGTCCTTGATGATTTTCCTCCTTTGGTTGCGGTTGCGTCGTCTTCTCCCATGTCAATAACCTGAAAATCTATATGGACAAAATGATCGTCTATTTTGATAGGGACATCAGTTACTATACCTTCAACCTTTCGGAATGTCTGATCTGCCATCTGGAGCTGAATGTATGTTGGTTTTAGGGGCATGGTTCCGAACAGGAGCTGATAGGTTACTGCGGCCATTATGTTGACGCCTGACCCGGTGTCGCAAAGCGTCTTTTGGAAGTTGTATCCATTAATGGAGCACTGGATGCTTGGCATAATTGGGTCCTCTTTTTTGGTCAGGAACGGTGACTTAAGTCGACGATCTTGACCTCCTTGAACTGCAGTGACCATCTTAGCTGACTCGGTCCACATTTGCTTGTTCTTGTTCCTCCTGTTGGTCCTCTTCCTTGGTTCATGTCGGGATTGCTTTGAGATTTGTGTAGTCTTGTTCTTGAAGGAAAACGTCTCCTTCCTCCCCTTAATGTAGAAACTGATCTTGGCAGCACTAGCATAGATGACAGCTCCCGTGGTGTTCTGGAATGGCCTCCCTAGGTTGATGGGTGCCCTCTCATTAGTACCAGTCTCTATCACCACGAAGTCTGCTAGGGCGTACAAGGTACCAATTGGGACGCAGAGGTTCTTCAATATTCCCTTTGGGAAACTTAGTGTGCGATCTGCAAGCCTGGGCATAATGTTGATGCTGGAGCCAAAGTCGCAGAGTGCTTCTGGGAAGTCCACCATGCCGATGGAAATCGGGATGACGGGGCGTCCTGGATCGCCTCTCTTGACCGGCAGAAGGTCAGTAATTACTTCCACAACGGGGTTACTCCAGTAGTTACCTGCATCAAACATGTCTACAAGATTTGCAGATTCTAATCCTTCCGGTTGTGATGGTATACCGGGGTTAGTAGCAGGAAAAGCAGCAGCTGTTTGATTTAACTGAGATTCAATCATTTTATTAAAGCTAATTTGATTCTTGATGGCAGTAGAGAAATTATCCATTAGCTTTCCTTGATTAGACACTAACTCTCTCAAAGGTCAAAAATTATTATTATTATTGTAAGAATTATTACCTTGATAATTACCTGAGTAGTTAGGCCTCTGTTGATTCCAACCTTGATTTTGTTGAGGACGGTTGTAGTAGTAGTAGTAGATGTTCTTGATGTAGTTTACGTCCTCAAGCATCTCAGGGCAGTGATTGCCTGATTGTCCAGTATCTCTAGTGTGTTTGTGCTCGTAGATCCAGATTCTTCACTTGGTGGAGTCTGGGAGTTGTAAAACTCCTCCATATTTTGCTCGAAGTGTACCTGTTCATAGAGACAAGGCAGAGATCAAGTGCATGGGCCCTGTTGGTGGAAAACACCAACAGAACCAAAGTGTATTTGTTCTTCTCTAACCTTAAGTATAGTGAGCAAGACAAAGTTGATGGATAATAAGATCATGAGTGTAGCATTTAAAGCATTTGTCAAATCAGATCGCTCAAACTAATGGAAAGATAATCTATCTATACTTATGTTTTTTATATATATCTTCCAAAGATTGCGTGTGCAACATTTTAGCTCATATGATTAGGAGTGTGGGATCACAAAGGTGGAAGGACTAAACATATTGAATCGATTGGGTTGGTTAATCTAGAGTTGTAAATCATACATGTTTGTCTCTTTTATTTATTTGAATGCCAGAACCAAGGAGAAGCTTATAAAAGTGATAGTCAAGTACCTTAAGATGTTACCTTACTTGAAGAGTGATGATACAGTATCACCTTGTGGAGGCTTTCCTTTCTTAGCGGTTGTGCATCGTGTTTGTGGCACCTCCATGGATGATCTCTTGTGAGCTATGCCTTCCTTGTGTCAATTGTTAACCTTCATATGTCTCTCTCTTTGTCTCCAATGTGAGTTTATCTCAGGACTTCCCAGGTCGATATTGAAAGTTTTCCTGCAGGGGTTAGTCCAACAGAATATCCCATATCTACTATAGCATACTATTGGCTCAAAAATCAACCTAGACACCATGTCTAATTTGATTTAGGAGGGCATTTTAACCTAAGCACCATGCTTAATTTAAAGTCCCTTGGAAGTAAGATCATCATTCCTAAACTAAGCACCATGCTTAATTAAGAGATAAATGAAACTACTCCAAACCTAGACATATACTAAAGCAAATAAAGGTAGCATGAGAGCATTTATAGAGATCTACTCAAGTGGAGATGAAGTAGTGTGATTAGTATTTAACAAATTGAGCGTGTCTCAAAGGTAGGGACAACCAACATAGCAACATGGCAAAGGATGTTTTTATGTAAAGTACTCCCCCAAGCTTGAATCTTGCAAAATTCAAGTTTGGATGAATTTTAGTTCCATGTTGTATGATGATTGGTTGGACATACCTTGTGCTTGTCATTCATCTGATCTTCTTGCTCCAATCCTGGACAGGTTAGTGACAAGAATACCCGAAGGAATTTTTTTTACAATTATACTTATATGCTCAATACACAAGGTAATGTTGCAAATAATTAAAAGCTCATGTTACGATCAGATCAGTGCTTATTTTAGGACACTAAGCTTGTCCTTGGGAAACCATCAATTTATGTCGGCGAAGTGGTTTCCCCTCCAACACTGACCTATATAAACTCAACGAGATGTGCAATATTTATTATAGACATATGCATCGACAACCGCCTTTTTTAAGTTTTTATAAATAGAAAGGAAGAGGGGGTTGGAGATCTCGAATGTGGTGATGTTGGAGAGACCAATAGACTGGGAAGATGTTGCATATGAGCATGGAGTAAACGAAGTGGGTATGAAATAAATTCCATGCTCATTAATGTTTGGAGTGAAATCCATGTGGTATGGTGAAAAATGGTAAGGTGAGTGTAGTAAAAAAGGAAAAGAAAAAGGATACACAGACTACTTGGTTCAAAACTAGCACACCTACCGTTCCTCGGCAACGGCGCCAGAAAGCTTGTTGGGTATTTTAAACGCAAACAGAAAAATCCGCAAACGCACGGATACCGATGTAGCTTTCACCCAGGAGTATTCCAGAGTATCGATTTTCCACAGGGAACGTGAGTGTACTAATTAAGATTCAAGATCGCCCAAGGATAACTATATAATTATTTTTGGTGGGAAGAGAGGAAGTTTCCTGAGAGTTCTCTAGTTGATCTAAGAATCAAGAATTAATTCAAAGATTATTTATTTTGGGACATCAGAACACTAACCATAGAAAGAGATGAGAAGGGGGCTAGGAAGCTCTGACTATGGTCCTACAAACAGAGATCTGAACGAGGTGGAATACGTAGACCGTTACGGCTGTCACTACCCTAGGGCTACCACAACAATCCGCAAGATTGGGTGTAATTCCAGGTAATTGCAAGACTAAACACCACATCTAATCTATTAATTACTACTCTAGCGTTTCAAAGACTAGAGCACTTGATGCAAGCAGGAATCCAATAAATAACTTGAATGTAAATAAAAGTAATTAAAGAACTCAAGAATTATGAATTGAAGAACTTGGAGAACAATGAAGAACGAACTAGTTGCTGCAAAAGTACAATGTTGAGGAAAATCCGACAGATCCAGCTCCTCCTCCGCTCTCCTCTTCTCTCTCCCTATTTTCTAGATTACAACTAGAACTAACTAGAACTAGAACTAGATGAACTAGTGGGATCCTCTCTACTTGGATGAATAATTGAAACCCTAGCTTTGATTCTGTAGAAGAGGTATGTTCTCTAGGGGCCAGGGGGCCTGCTTATATAGCCCTTCCAAATGAACGTGGGCCGTCGGATCAAATCGACCTTAATCGCACGGTTTTCCTTGATCCTCAAAGGCGGTGTAGCATGATTCGTGAGACCTGCCCTGATTGGTCACCAGGGCTGGGTGGGCGCCCAAGGGGAGAGGGCGGGCGCCCAGCTGAAAGGTCCTAATATGGCTAGAGGGGGGTGAATAGCCTATAGAAAAATTCTACAAAACTCACTAGAGCAAGTGGTTAGTAAATAACAAAGCGAAGCTTTTTGCTCTAGCTCTAATGGGGTGTTTGCAAGCCACCTATCCAACAATTCTAGTTGATATGATCACTAAGCACACAAGAGCTATGTCTCTACTTACACAAGAGAGCTATCTAAAGTTTCTATACAAGTAAGTAAGCTACTCTAGTTTGAGGGAATGTAAGAGAGATTATTTGATCTTTATACCGGCGCGTAGAGGGGATGGACCAATCAATAATATGAAGTCCAATCACCGGGAGAAATCCAATCAACAAACATAATGGAGACAAGCGATTTTTCTCCCGAGGTTCACGTGCTTGCCGGCACGCTACGTCCCCGTTTTGTCGACCAACTCTTGGTGGTTCGGTGGCTAAGAGGTGTAGCACGAACCTCGTCCTCACTAGGACACCACAAGAACCTACCCACAAGTGAGGTAGCTCAATGACATGAGAAATCCACTAATGTTGCCTTTGGCACTCCGCCGAGGTAGGCACAAACCCCACACAATCGCCGGGAGATGGCCACGAACAATCACCAACTCGTGCCAAAGCTCCTCCTCTGCTCCAAGCCGTCTAGGTGGCGGCAACCACCAAGCGTAACAAGAAAACCACAGCTAGAACGATCCCCAAGTGCCACTAGATGCAATCATTCAAGCAAATGCACTTGGAATCACTCCCAATCTCACAAAGATGAATAATCTATGAAGGAGATGAGTGAGAGGTGTTTGCTTAGGCTCACAAGGATATCTAGTAGTCAAGAATGCCAAGAGAGTGAGCCCCAAGCCGGTCAAACATGTATTTATAGCCCCTCAAACAAATAGAGCCGTTGGCTCTTTCACTGGGTGAAATACGGGGTCACCGGATGCTCTCAAGTTGGCACCGGACGCTGAACCCCTGCGTCCGGTGCTCCAAAGTCAGCCACGTGTCACCTTTTTGAAACTCAGCGTAGAAGTCTAACGGTAACCTGCAAAGCACCGGACGCGTCCGGTGCACACCGGTCTTAAACACAGAGAGGTCTGCAAACGCGCAAGGTCACCGGACGCTAAGCACCGGACGCTCCAGCCTACGTCCGGTGCTCACCGGACTAAAACTCAGAGAGCTCAGCAAAACGCTCAGGGCACCGGACTCACACCACCGGACGCTCCAAACTGCGTCCGGTGCCTATCGTCCGGTGCCTAACCCTAACCGAGCCAGGCTGCCTGCTCACCGGACGCACAGGCACAGTGCCCGGTGCTAAGTGGACCAGCGTCTGGTGAGTGTTCCTCAGCGAGAAACACTCCCGCGACTTCTCCAAATTTCCCACCGGTGCAATAGAAAATATGCACTTCATTTTCTCCAAATTTCCCATCCTCTCTCTACCCTTCAAACTCCACCTCCTTCTCAAAGTGTGCCAACACCACAAAGTGTAAACCAACGTGTGCACTTGTGTTAGCATTTTCACAATCATTTTCTTTGAAGGTGTTAACTTAGCTCACTAGGTTCTAAAAGCATGCACATGAACAAAGACACCTAGTGGCACTTGATAATCGCTTAGCCAAAGAATTCCCCTCTTTATAGTACGGCTATCTATCCTAAATGTGATCACAACCTCTATGGTGTCTTGATAACCAAAACCAAAACCCTAAGCAATACCTTTGCCTTGATCTCCATAGGGTTTTGTTTTTCTCTTTCTTCTTTTCCAAGTTAAGCACTTAATCATCTTGTGGTCATCACCATCATCACCATGATCATCTCTTGCTCCAACACTTGGCATGTACCAACCTCATTAAGTCTACACATACTTAGCATAGAGGTTAGTACTAGGGTTTCATCAATTATCCAAAACCAAACTAGGGCTTTCACCAGCCCCCGGGCCCGCTCGGCCTCCCGTTCGTTCTTGTGGCTTCTGGACTCTTCTAGTTGTTAGATAATTGCAGTGCACGTTAATATCTCTATGTAAACCCGACGTGTGGGTCTTTCCTCCATGTTTCCGGATAACCCCTGTAGAAATAGACAAACACCAAAACTCGTGGAATTCTGTCACATGAAACCCTAATTTTGGATGTTGGTGGCATATAGATCCTTTTCCATGATTAGTTGACGGTAAAATGTGAGCATTAAGGACCATCAACAGGCACTAGTCCCTCCTCGGGGTACAATCTTAAACAATTGTTTTTCATTTTTAGTATGTTTGCTATAGTTGCAGTAGTTCTTGAAATGTTTATCTCTAATTTGAGTAGTGATAAAATTGCACACGTGCACATATATGCCACCACTGTATTATGCGTAATTTTCTAGATTAAATCAAACATTAAAATGTCTAATTTTCTAAGAAAATCATCAGTCGGGATGAGAAGCCACACCAGCAGGCCATATTTACAGCCATTGCCCGAACCAAACCTCAATCCTAGATCACGACAAGGAAAAGGAATCGAACGAGGAGGAGGAACGGGCGCACATGTAAGACCCGTGGCCGCCGACGATCGCCGGCGACATGAGAGAGACAGGGTGGATCGTCGGAATCGGCCTGACAAGCAGAGGAACCTCTACCTCATGATACTGTATTCAGTAATAACTATAATGTTCGATGCTTAATACAACTTGGGTAACAGTTTTATGGTTCTCAGAGCTCCGCCACATGGGGCCCACCCGTCATACACTAAGTATTATATAAATGGTAGAATATGCCTTCGGTCATAAAGTACGCCCTGGGTTGGTCCATCACCCATGCGCTGTGACATCTCCCCTTGCCGAAGAAGCTGTTTGTCCCCAAGCAGGTGCTTTAGGAAACCTAGTCTTGACGACGTGATAATCCTTCCAAGTGGCAACGTCCTTTGACAGGCCTGTCCAGGTGATGAGAACTTGCGGTATGGCATGGTTACCTTTTTTGATGAGGCGCCGATCTAGGATCTGGTCAGGGACAACTGCGATGGCCTCCAGATCAGTGAGAGATCTGGCATAGATGAAAACACTAGGGTATGATCAGGGTGGAATGGTTTGAGTTGTGAAACGTGAAAGACCAAATGAATAGTACTGTCTAATGGAAGCTTCAAGCGGTAGGCCACTGGTCCAGTCTTTTCTAGTATTTTGTACGGGCCAAAAAACTTGTAAGAGAGCTTTGGGAAGGGTCATTTTGTCGTAGATTATTGGGTGTATGGTTGTAGCTTCAAGAGTACTGATTCCCCTATAGAGAAGTTCTAATGAGTGTGTTTGCGGTCTGCAAATATCTTCATCCTGTTCGGAGCTTGTTCTAGCCTTTGTTTCAAGAGCTAGAGATGTTGCTCATGGTGTTAAATGAGGTGAGCGACTAATGGTGGTGCATCTGGATTGTCAGAAGACACTGCGCCCAAATCTGAATTGTACCCATAAAATGCCATGTAGGGGAAACAACCGAGTGAAATGTGGTGGGAAGAGTTGTACCACAGTTTAGCCAGGGGTAGCTAGGCTTTCCATGTAGTTGGGGCGTCTTGAATTGCACATCTCAAATACATCTCTAGACACAGATTGACCCTCTCAGTTTCCCCATCTGTTTGGGGTGTAGGATGTGCTTAAATTCAGGTTGACCTTGTAGAGCTTAAACAGTTCCTTCCAGAATGTACTCACAAAGATGGTGTCCCTATCTGATACGATGAAATGTAGCATGCCATGAAGTTTGACAATGTTGTCTAGGAAAATCTTCGCTATTGTGGGTGTTGTGTAAGGGTGTTTGATAGGTATGAAATGTGCAAACTTGGTAAGCCTATCAACTACCACCATGATAACCAAAAAGCCCTCTGACTTGGGTAAGCCCTCAATGAAATCCATGGATACATTTGTCCAGACACCAGATGGAATGGGTAAAGGTTGCAAGAGCCCTATTGGATGGGCGTGTGAGTGCTTGGCTTGCTGGCAGATTGTGCATTGTTTGATATAGGAATCTACATCAGTTTTCATACCCTTCCAGGTGAAGTGACTTTTGAGTCTATGGTAGTAGCATTGACTCCAGAATGGCCACCTAGGGCACTAGAGTGGCATGCATCTATCAACTTAGTTTGCAAAGTGTCAACAAAAGCTAGTTGGCAGTCTACCTTGGGGTATACCCATGGTGGTAGTTTATCGGTAGACAGGTGCACAAACTACGAACTCGATGGTGACGCAAGAGCGTCTGATTGTATTGTTGTGTATTGAATTGAATTGTGTTGAGTTGTTGTTGTCTAAGGGTGGTCCCTTGCCTCTCTTTATATAGTCCAGAGGGCAGGGTTACAGATCTGGAAACTAATCCTAGTCGGTTACAATTGCCATAGATAATGCGATATCAATTCCTATTTTAACTGACTAGAATCTTGCTTGATCTCCACATCTTGTTTTCTTGTGCGAAACTCCGAGCAGTTGGATCAAGCCTCGAACTGTCTCGTGATGGACCAAGTCTCCTGGCCCAAGTCTAGCCGTAAGGGTATAGAGGTTTATACCTCCACAGCTAGTCCCCGAGGTCCATGTATTATGATGTAACACACCGTCTTGAACTTCTTCAACCAGTATGAAAAACACCCGAACAGTTTGACAGTTGATCAATGTTGACACCAAAGAAGCAGATTGTTCAAATAATGCATGATGCCCTTTGAGAAAAAAGATTTCTTTCCTAGTGAAGTGTGCCCACTTTACTTTTTGTAAAAAGTATATGCTCACAACAAGCAAGCATATTCACCGCAAGGTGAAGTGTGCCCACTTAGTCCACGAGCCTAGTAGTAGGTGGCGTAGTCACGTGGTACTAGGGTCTAAAAAGGAAAATCCACATAGAAATTCTAATACTGAGATGCATCGCCAGATGCATCGTACCGATGTAGTCCCCGAGCTTGTTGGAAGGTGAAGTATGAGCCTTGTAACAAAGTCTAAAAAATAATACTATCCCTCAAATGTGTGCAAAGATCGAGTCAAACATAATTCATAATCAGCGTGAGTCGCTGCCTTGTGTGCGAACGAATCGACCAGTCCCCGAGCATACCAGACTCGGTGGTCGGTGCAGTCCCTAGATTTCAAATGGGCGGGCTGGTCGACCAGTCCCCGAGCATACCATGCTTGGCGGTCGGTGTAGTTGCCAATTTTGTAGATGAACCCAAACAGACTTCATATCATCAACAAATTTATTATTTAAATTTATCTTCATTAATTGGCGACATGACAAGGCATCCGACCGTCTCGTCAGTCCGGCGCATGAAAAGGGATGCCTTCTGACGACACAGCCACTCATCACGTGTACAAAGAAACTTTAAAATTAAAAAGGCCACCAAATTTACTACAACAAATACTGAAAACCGAAACGCCATGCCACCGCAAAGACCGCACATTTTCCCATAAAACGGGAAGTGGAGGGGGTGGTGCCGCTGTTATAAAGAGTCCATCGGTGTGTTCTTAGAACTTTACCCAGCGGTTGCGCACTAGCCTCCCTCCCTCTTCCCCTCATTGCCTCCTGCCTTCATCCTCTTCACTGCCTTCAACCCCACCAAATCCAGTTCGATGTTTTCTGCATGGAAAATAGCCAAGAGCGACGCAAAGAAGAGGGCCGAGATGATGGCCAAGGAGTGGAAGAAGTCCCGGAGCACCACCAGGTCTCTCAATGACCTCGTCGAGATGGGGCTACTGCACGACCAGGAGCTTGGCGGCTGGAGGGCGCCAGAAGGAGAAAGCTACCCGGATCCCCGAGCCGGTGAGATTGTTGTATTCGAGGATTTTTTTCAAGAGGGGCTTTGGGGTGCCGGTTCATCTGTTTCTTCAGGGATTGCTTCTTTACTATGAGATTGGGATTTGCAATCTGCACCCGAACTCTATTCTGCTCGTGGCGACCTTCATTCACCTCTATGAGGCATTTGTGGGGATTGTGCCACATTTTGATTTGTTTCGTTACTTATTCTGCCTAAAGAAGAAAGGAGCACAGGCTCTAAGATTGTAGGTGGAGTATACCTCAATCTTCGCGACGGGATGAAGAATCGCTATCTCCGCTATCCCTAGAACACATCCCTAACCGAATGGTACAAGAGGTGGTTCTACATCAGGGAGGAGCCGAGAACCGCCACATTTTGTGATGTCGGCTACATCCCCGAGAAGAGGGTCAGTTGGACAGACCGACCAGAGTATACTGGTCAGGTAGAGGAGCTGATGAACCTGATCGACTGGTCACGCTTGGACGGGCCTGGAGTAGTCAGGAACTTCCTCAGCTGATGAGTCATGCCGTGCCAGAGGAGGGTGCACTCGGCATACGAGTACCAAGGCGGCCAAGACTTGACCAGGATGCACTGGGACAACTTGGAGAAGCCGGAGATCCAGTGAAGGATCAACAAGCTATTCAACCTGGCCGATAGTAGCTTCGGGTGAAGCGACGACCGGATGCATGCCTACAAGCTAGGTCGACTAGCTCCCAAGGTAAATGAAAACTTCAGTTGATTTGTAATGTTGTAAAGTGGCATGCCCTTATGTCGATAACTTGTTGCCTTTGCATTGTAGATCGGAGACATTGACCGGTCGATGGTGTATGTATCACTAGCGCCTGGTATGGAGCACCTAACCGAAGTGGATCCTCCAGCAGACAACGCTGCTCGGTGTTATCGGTACACCAGCAATGACGAAGAAGACAACCGATCGGCGCCGACCATCGATGATAGGGTGGCTGGCAAGAGACCGATGGCCGTGGGGCCATCCCAAGCAGGAGCAACGCTAGCGGGAACAGCCCCAAGGCCGACAACTGGCCAAGGCTCGGCCTCAGGAAGCTGAGCGCCTATGCGCCACCGACTCCTTTGAGTCGTCGACGATGACAATGAAGAGGAAGAAACAGCCTCGGCCCTAGTCCGCAAGCCGCGCAGCCGTCCAGACGTGGCCCCGGTTGATGGTGGTTGGGTCGCCGAGGACCCATCCACCACACACGTCGAGCAGGCAGGCCCAGGCAAGACAGAAGCAGCTGCAGCGGCTGGGCGTGCCAAGCGGAAGGACTTCACGGTATTGCACAGGAGCTCCAACCTGTAAGTCAGGAGAAAAAAACTACATTTTTCGTGAAGTTTAAGTTCCAGTGTAGTAATTCCTGAATTGAACTGTGCAGCACCGCCTTAGATGTTGACCCCAGTGTTATTTTGGGCTTGGGGCCAACGGAGCCAATGACCGCCAGGCAGACCACCGTGGGACAGACTGCCCCAGAGCAGCCCGTGGCACAACCCACTACTGCCCCGACGATGGAGAGGGTCGCCAAGGACCTGGCCCGAGAAGGGGCTGACATAAACGCCCCAATAAGGGATGATGGGGCTGCGGGGACTCCCCCACCTAGTAGTGTGGTGGAAGAGGGGAAAAAGGGCTCCATCCCCTGCTCGGGTGGAGGAGCCGCCTATAGGAACTGTCGCACAGGAGGGTGCTACCGACCACGGTAAATGTCCTATGATGCCCTTGACCGTGGTTGGGGGAAGCACAGAGGGCGAGGGGACACAAGCGGTCTCCAACGACGAGGTGGAAGAGATATAGGGACGCCCCCACGACGGTCGCCAACATATCTATGCATGGCATCAGCATGGGGACCACTGGGCCGGCCACAAGGAGATCGCCTAGATCGAGGAGGCGGAGAGGGTGGAGCGCACCGCCAAGCACCTCATCAATGAGGTTAATGTAAGAGATATCTCATTTTGTTAGAGCATATAAGTCTTAGAATGTTCACTGGTTTGTATACTTGAAATCCATAGGACGCCATGAAAACGACAAAGTATCGTAAAAGATGCTTCGACCAGATTGAGGGCGTGGTCGCCGAGAACAAGGCCCTAACGTCAGAGGTGGACCGCCTTCGGTTAGAGGCCGAGATGGAGGCCAAGGAGAAGGCTGCTCAGGAAGAGCATATGCTGGACCTGACTCGGCGACTAGCCGATAAAGATCGTGAGAAGAAGAGTAAGTCAGATTACTGGTCGCTTAGTTGTAGCTGATGATGTGTTTGATTTCCTTTACAATTAGTCACTGCTACAGGTTTAGAGGAGGAAATTGAATGCCTCTAGAAAGAAAAGGACCAGCTCAGCTAGGAGCATGCTCGCGCACTGGAGAAGGAACCGGGAGCTGACTGGTAAGATCAGTCTTGACACGCCGAACATGAATTCTTTTAGTGTCATAGTCTGAGATTGACTATCCTTTTATTTTGAAACTTGTCGTAGTGCTCAAGGCCAATGCCAAGAAGCATGTCGAGGACCTGGTCAAAGACAGAGACTCATGGAAAACCAACTGCATCAAGATCTGGAATGGAGTCGCCCCAGTGCTGGACCTGATTAGTGCGGAACTCCCCGAGGACCAGCCCCGCATGCAAAAGCAGACTCCGGTTGAAAAGGCTCAGCAAGCGTGGGGCTGGCTCCAGCAGTTTGTGAAGGACGCTGGGGAGTTCGCCGGAGCCCATGTCCTTAGCGTGGTACGTGCTCATTACCCCCTGGTCGACCTGTCCCGCCTGGAGGAGGGGTACCCCAAGGAGGTCGGTCCAAAGGAGGCAGATGACCTTCGTGTCGGCCTACTGGACTTGTCGTCGATAGTGATCGACGACATCAACCTTTGCGGGACGTCTACTCCCCCTAGTCAGCCAGGGTCAGAAAGGTCGACCAGGGAGTTCTCGAAGGCGTACATTGTTGGAGATGGGCGGTCAACGCCTGCGGTCTCGACCAGCCAGGCGCCGGTGGCCCCGACCCCTTCGACGACACCGGAGGCCCGTACGAGCGAGCAGCCCAAGCAGTAGGCTCGAGTTTAGTCTGTAGGCGTAGACTAGGAACCGCCCAAAGGGGCTTTTATTGTAAACTTTGTTTATAAAGTTTGTAATAAAGTCTAGATTCAAGAACCATGGTTTTGAGCGCTGTAAAAATCTGTGGAAGTGATGTATCACTGAATATTTTCGGGTACCCTTGGTTGATTTCATTGTGTGATGTGTCGAGGACAAACAATGTCGTTCTTGTCAAGTAGTCTGCATGTAAAGAGATATAGGATGAAAAACAAAATTTATTATTATTCATAAGGGAAAAAGTTACAAGTATGATGTACTGCTTCTTAGGGGTAAAAACATCATAGTTTGTCTATGTGCCAGGAGTTAGGCAGACTTGTTCTGTCTGGGTAAGCCAGCCTATAGGAGGTGGGGCGCCTGACTTCGGCGACCATAAAGGGTCCCTCCTAGGGCGTGGATAGCTTGTGCATTCCTTCGTGGCTTGTTTTGCATTTGAGGACCAGATCACCGACCACGAAGGAGCGATCTTTTATGTTCTTGTTGTAGTATCATCGCATAACTTTGAGGTACTTTGTTGTTCGGACGCAAGAATCTAATCGTTTCTGCTCTGAGCAATTGATTTCAAGATCTCTGGCGTGGTCTGCTGAAGACTGGTTGAAATGTTTGACTCTTGGAGATCCGAACAATACATCGGAGGAGAGCACTGCCTCAGCCCCGTAAATCATGAAATAGGGAGATACACCAGTGTTCCGACTAGGCTGGGTTCGGAGACCCTAGACCACAACTGGCAATTCTTTCATCCACATTCCCGATGCTTTGTCATTTTCCTTGTACAGCCTCTTTTTTAAGGTGTCTATAATCATCCCAAAGGCTCGCTCCACTTATCTGTTTGGCTCGGGGATGAGCTACCGACACGTACTTTATGACTATGCCTCTGTCATCACAAAAGTCCCAGAATGTAGTGCCGATGAACTAAGTGCCCAAGTTGGTGATTATGCTGTTAGGAACCCCGAATCAGTGTATGATTTGACTGAGGAATTCTACAGCCTTTTTTTAGAAGTTGCTTTGACCAATGGCATGTGTTCGATCCACTTGGAGAACTTGTCGACCAGCACAAATGCGAACTTGAAACTGCTGGGAGTGGGTTTGAATGGCCCGATCATGTCAAGGCCCCAATAGGCGAATGGCCAAGACAATGGTATCATCTAGATTTCATGAGTGGGATATGGGTCCTTTTGGCGAAGAACTGACAACCCTCACAACGCCGGACCAGTTTCTCGGTGTTAGCTATAGCGGTTGGCCAGTAAAATCCTGCTCAGAAAGCTTTTTCGACCAGCGTCCGAGAGGCTGCGTGATTGCCGCAAGATCCACATGTATGTCGTCTAGTAGCTTGATGCCATCGTCTTGGGTGATGCATTTTAGCAACACTTCTGAATTGGCGTTCTTGCGCATGAGCCATCCGTCGACCAGTATATAGTTTCTGGATCGCCGAACAAGGCGTTCATTCTCAGTCTTGTCTTGGAGACCTGAACCATCCAAGAGATACTTTATGAAAGGCGTGCGCCAGTCGTCGCTGCTGGTTGTCGAGGTGACGTCCTGGACGAGCAGTGCCTCGTTGTTTGGCTTGTCGACCAGGTCCATTCGGATGCTCGGTTTGTCAATGTCTTGGACGGAAAAACCTTGTGGAATCTAGGCCCGAGATGATCCTATCTTTGACAACACATCTGCTGCTTGATTCTTGTCCCGGACTACGTGTATGTACTCTATTCCATAAAAGTTTGCTTCCCATTTGTGGATCTCCTTGTAGTACAGATCCATTTTCTCATGAGTCGTGTCCCACTCCTTATTTAGCTGATTAATGACCAGGGCGGAGTCGCCATGGACGTAAAGGCACTTGACCCCTAATTCTACGGCCAATCGTATGCCATGTAAGCATGCTTCATACTCAGCGACATTGTTAGACACCGGGAAGATGTAACGTAGCTTGTCCTTGTTCAGTGAAACAAAGAGGATCCCAGTGTCAGCACCGTTGATGTTTAGGGACCCGTCAAAAAACATTAACCAGTGGTCGGAGATATCTGGAGCAGGCGGTGCGTTAATGTATGTGCAATCAAGCCCTATTGTGGGTTTTGGTGTCAATGACAATCAAATTAGAGGACTAACAAGATTTATCAAGTCAATGAGTAGGGAATCGAATAATGGAAATAATGTACAGGTTGCTGGTATTCTAAAAATGTGTTTGAGCTGATCCAATCTCAAAGTTGTGTTGCTTCATTTTATTTCCTTTAATTGAGTTTAGGAAAAGCCATACTATAAAGGGGAATTCTAGAATTGTTGGTCAACTGTGCAACCAGATGCTCATCTTCACAAAACAACATCCTCTTTCACAGCCAAAGCAGTCCACAAACAGTTTCACACTTGACCTGCTCTGCCTAGGGCAGCTGTGCCGCCCTCTACTGGCCGTTGGGACCTAGGGGTGTCTATACCTCTGGACACTCCCCACAACGCTCATCACGGACCTCAGACGAAATATCTCATGCTCAGTCAGACCAGAGCTCTCTCTCTCTCTCTCTCTCTCTCTCTTGCCTCCATTGTTGCTCCTACATCCCTCAAGCGAATCCTTGATTTCAACCATCAATCCTTTAGAGAAAAGGCAGCAAAACTCGGTTGGAGAGTAGATCCACTGATCCCCAAAGTCTAAGAGCATTTGGTTCACGTTTGGTCGGTAGTTCTAGGGTTTGTTACTCTTGGAGCTTGCTCCTAGCCGGCTAGGCATCGCCCATGAGAATGCCCTCTTGTGTGGCTGCCTTGGGAGGTTTGTAAACTCTCTTGCAGCTAAGAAATTACCCCTCACCTCAAGAGTTCACTCTCTTGACATGCGAACGAGGGTAGGGCAAGCCTTTGTGGCGAGCCCAAGCCTTTGGTGGCTTCCTCAAAAACATGGACCTAGGCAAGCATTTGTGGTGAGCTGAACCACAGGATAAATCACTGAGTCTTGTGTGCTGCTTGCAGATTATTTCTCAAGTTATACTCTTTTAGGGTTTGGTGGCCCGATCTAGTCTTGTGAGACTTTTCTGTGGTATTCAGTCTTCGCACTGGGTCTTATCTTCATTTTTGCAGGATTGTGTTCTCCACTGTCTTAGTTATCTTCCTGCAAAATCTCTTTACTTTTTGAGTTCTAGTTGAAGGCCAGCAGTGCTGCCCTCTGTTTTAACAGAGTTTCGAGTTTAATTTTTTACAGGCCTATTCACCCCCCTCTAGGCCTCTTTAACTTCCAGAAGATCCTACAAGTGGTATCAGTGCCTCGTTACTTCAGATACGCTTCACCACGTGAAGTATGGAAGTTGGAGGAGGTTCAAGATCCGCTCGAGAGCCGAAGGATAATGATGTGCTTGTCGAAGATGCAAGCAGCAACAGTGAGATGTCACTGTCGACAGCGAGTAATGCCACCCTCAAAGACGACAAGACCCCCAATGCGGAAAGAAAGAAAGAAAGAAAGAAGAGCGAGAAGGGAAGCAAAGAGAAAAGCAAAAGAAGAACAACAAAGGCATGATGAGAAGCTGAAAAGAAAAGAAGAAAGAAAGCGCATACGCGAGGAAAGAGCAAAAAGAAGGGCTGCAAGAACAAAGCAAGAAGCAAGAAAGGCGTATGATGCTTCTTCTAGTGAGCTATCTAGTAGCTCGGAAGATGGTGATGATGATGCATCATACCACATTTCCAAGGAACAAGAGAAGAACAAGAAAAAGGGAAGCAAAGATAAGGGGAGAAGCAACAAGAAGAAATATTCAGCCGTATCCTTTAATTATTCTTACTTGACTAACCGTGACCGCAAGTCTTTCACTAATGTGCCCGCGGGCAAGTTGCCTCATTTCGATGGGACAAACTTTGCCAAGTGGAAGCACTTGACGAAGGCTTATCTTATCGGTCTTCACCCTGGTCTTTGGGAAATTGTGTGTAGTGGATTTCAAGCACCAGAGAACCCCGAAGAGCCAACAAATGAAGAGCTAGCTGCTGTCCACCTCAACGGACAAGCCACAAGCATTCTCCTTAGTGCTCTAGATGGAAATGAGTACAATAGAGTGATGAATGTTGATGTGGCAAAATAGATTTGGGACACTTTGCATCTTGCACATAAGGTGTAGATAAAGTGAGAAGAGCCAAGATTGACCTATTGATGGCTAAGCTAAGTAGGTTTGTGATAATTGAAGGAGAAGGTCCTCAAGAGATGTTTGATAGATTGATGACCTTGGTTGGCAAAATTAGAGGGTATGGTTGTAAATAGCTTGATGATCACAAGGTGGTGAAAGTCATGTTGGAAGCATACTCACCAAGAAATGAGACCGTAGTCACCTTGATTAGAGACAAGAAAAAGTTTGACACTTCACACCAAATGATGTGTTTGGAAGATTGTTGACTTTTGATATGCAAAGAGAAGAGGCAAATGAAAGAAGGAAGCTCGGTGAGCTGCAAGCAATGCTAGATGCAATGAAGATTAAAGAAGTTGCTCTCAAAGCCAACAAATCAAGCAAGAAAGGATTCTCAAACAAGATCAAGGACAGGAAGCAAGCATCAACTAGTCAATCTAAGGAACCAAAACAAGTGCAAACAAGAGAGGATACAAGCTCATCTTCAAGTGAGGAAGAAGAAGCACAAGGGGCTGATTTCAAGAAAATTGATGACATGACTTTATTCATAAGAAAGTATCACAAGGGGTTGAAGCAAAATGGATATAAAGTTGTCCAAAGAAAGTTTCCAATCAAGAAAAAGAGATCTTGCTATAATTGTGGCAGCATGTTTCACTTTGTTGCCAAGTGTCCTTATGAGAAGAAGGAGAATAACTACAAGAGGGACAACACTAGAGAAGGCAAGCATGAATACAAGAAGAAAAGTAAGCAAATGGGAGAAGCACACATTGGACATGAGTGGGATTCAACTAAAGAGTGAAGGATGAGGATGTGAAGGTTGCAACCTTGGCAATTCAAAGATCCCCCTCAACACCTAAGCTCTTCTCCAACATGTCCGATGATGACGATCATCTTTCCCCTCACATTTGTCTCATGGCAAAGGGCGAGAAGGTAAAGACTAAATCCAAATCCTCTCCAATCCCTAGTGATATATCAAGTAGTGAACTTAGTGAAAGCTCTAGTGATGATGATCTTAGTGACAATGATGAGTTTGTTCAAATAACAAGAAATTTAGATCCTAAGACCAAAATATTCATCACTAAACTATTGGAGGACTTAGAGAGTGTGCGAGCTGAGCTAGCAAGAAGAGATGATGACTTACTTGAGCAAGAAAATATGTACATTGCTTGTAAGGAAGCTCTTGTGTTAGAGAGAAGTGAGGTGGACTCTTTGACCAAGTTCTTGACTGAGGAACAAAGAGAACATGCTCTCACAAAGAAGGCAAATATTGCACTCAGCGATAAGTATTGTGTCTTTAAGGAAAAGCACAACAAACCTGATAAGCAATATTATCTTCTTTTGGAGAGCAACTCACAACCCTCTAATACAAAGGGCACTTCTAATTCCTCCACTAGTCTAAAATGTGAAATTTGTCACAACATTGAAAAAAAATACTCATGCTGCTAACCTTAGGAACATGTGTGAAATGAGAAAAGAGATCTCAAGATTAAATGTTGTGATAAATGAGAAGTGCAACAAGGTTGATAGTGACAAGGAGAATCAATCAAAGAAGGCACAATACAAGGATGGAAGACATCCTTATATAAAGGATGGACTTGGTCTTAAGAAAGGGGCCAAGACAAATGGGAGAAAGGTAATAAGTGGATATGAGTGTGTGAAGTTTACTAGCAGAGGAAAAATGGGTATAGAACAGCCTGCACAGAAGGTGACACCAAGGCTGCCCCGAGCAGTACTGCCAGCCAAGGGCGGCAGTGCCGCCCCCCCACAGAAAAGGGAAGGCTATCTGTTCTTCCTATGCTAGTGACAAGCCCAAGAAGCATGTGTCCCAGCAAGAAAAAAATATTCTGAAGCCAAGAGATTCAATCCGGGGCACACTAAGCAAGTTTAGTTATCAACCCAAGGCACAAATATTTCAACAAAGTTTGAGTTCTAGCTTGGTTTTGAAAAACAACAGCAAAGGGGAAGTGATTGCCTAGTATATTGCAAGGACAGAAATATTCATCTTCATACCTCTATTTGGGTTCCTAAGATTCTTGTGACTAACATGAGAGGCCCCAAGAATGATTGGGGACCTAAATCTAGCAACTAAACTTGTTTTGTAGGCATACTCCTCCGGTGGATCAAGTTGGGTGCTTGATAGCGGCTGTACAAATCATATGACCGGAGAAAGGAGTATGTTTTCATCATATTCCCCAACAACAAATTCCAATGACAACATTGTTTTTGGTGATAACTCAAAAGGGGAAGTTTAGGTCTTGGTAAAGTAGCTATATCACTTGATCATTCAATTTCAAATGTCTTACATGTTGATTCGTTGAGCTACAATTTGCTGTCCATTTCCCAACTATGTGAAATTGGATACAATTGTCTTTTTACTGATAAGGGTGTGGAAGTCTTCAAGAGGGAGGATGCCTCTATTGTCTTTACAGGTCGGTTGAAAAATAAGCTTTACCTTGTTGATTTCAGTAAGAGTGAAACCAAGATTGAGACCTGTTTAGTGGCAAAATCTAGCATGGGTTGGCTATGGCATCACCGACTAGCTTATGTTGGTATGAGGAATTTGGCCAAACTATTGAAAGACAACCACATCCTTGGACTAACCAATGTTAGTTTTGAGAAAGACAGGATATGTAGCGCTTGCCAGGCCGGAAAACAAGTAGGTGTACCTCACCCACCAAAGTGTATAATGACCACCACTCAACCATTGGAGTTGATACACATGGATCTCTTTGGACCGGTCGCCTACCTAAGCTTTGGGGGTAACAAATATGGACTAGTAATTGTTGATGATTATTCTCGTTTCACTTGGGTGTTCTTTGTCTATGATAAGTGTCAGGTGCAAGACAAGGTGAAAACCTTTATTAGAAGAGCACAAAAAGAATTTGGTCTTCCCATCAAGAAAGTAAGAAGTGACAATGGGACCGAATTCAAAAACACTCAAGTTGAAGAGTTTCTTGATGACGAAGGCATCAAGCATGAGTTTTCAACTACGTATACCCCACAACAAAATGGTGTGGTAGAGTGAAAGAATAGAACACTTATTGACATGGCAAGAACTATGCTTGATGAATAGAAGACATCGGATAAATTTTGGTGTGAGGCTATCAACACCGCTTGCCATGCCATCAATCTCCTCTATCTACACAAAAACTCAAGAAGACTTCATATGAGCTTCTCACCGGTAACAAACCCAAGGTGTCCTACTTTAGAGTTTTTGGGTGTAAATGCTGCATACTAAACAAAAGACCTAAAACCTCTAAGTTTGCACCTAAAATAGATGAAGGAATTCTTCTTGGCTATGGATGAAATGAGCACGCCTATCGAGTCTTCAACAAAACTCTAGGTAGAGTTGAAGTGTCGATAGATGTGACATTTGATGAATCTAATGGCTCTCAAGTGGAGCAAGATGATCTAAGTGTTGTAGGAAAGGAAGATCCACCTTGTAAGGCAATCAAGCAAATGTCCATCGATGACATTAGGCCACTAGAAGGACAAGTCTCAGAAGAGGAGGATCCACCAGCTATTGCTGCACAAATTTCCGCTGATGTACTCGACAAAGAAGTGCAACACACACCTGCTGCAAATGAGTAGGGCGGCAGTGCCGCCCCCTCCACCTCAGTAGCAGACTCTCCTGCCTCTACATCACAAGTTGAAGGGATCAACCTGGAGCCCATTTTTGAACAAGAGGAAGCTGAAGGTTCAGAGAAGCAGAGAAAGCTTGATGAGTATCCAAGACTTCGACAAACTATACAATGAGATCATCCCATCGACAACATTCTTAGAAGCATTCGAAAGGGGATAACAACTAGATCTCATTTGGTTAACTTTAGTCAATTTTACTCGTTTGTCTCCTCTTTGGAACCACTCAAGGTAGAACAAGCACTTGGAGATCTGGATTGGGTCATGGCAATGCAAGAAGATCTTAACAACTTTGAGAGAAATCAAGTATGGACCTTGGTTGAAAGGCCAAATTCCAATGTTATTGGAACAAAATGGGTCTTTCGCAACAAGCAAGATGAACATGGTGTGGTGACAAGAAACAAGGCAAGATTGGTAGCCCAAGGATTTACTCAAGTAGAGGGCTTGGATTTTGAAGAAACATATGCACCCGTAGCAAGGCTTGAAGCAATTAGAATGCTCTTAGCCTTTGCTTCCCATCATGACTTTAAGTTCTATCAAATGGATGTCAAGAGTGAATTCCTCAATGGTCCAATACAAGAAGTGGTCTACGTCGAGCAGCCACCGGGATTTGAAGACCCCAAGTTTCCAAACCATGTGTTCAAACTCCAAAAGGAGCTCTATGGGCTGAAACAAGCACCAAGAGCATGGTATGAATGCCTTAATGAATTCTTGCTTAAACAAGGCTTTGACATAGGGAAAGCCGATCCTACACTCTTCACTCATAAAGTTCGTAATGATATATTTGTGTGCCAAATATATGTTGAGGACATAATATTTGGTAGTACTAATGATAGGGTACCGAAATGAATCGGTGTTAGGGTGGCCCGATCTTCATGACAGTAGATCAAAAGAACAAGGATAACTTGCTGCGAACAGCGGGTAACAGCTTTATACCTGACAAAGGTTGGATGCGACCAAGCGACGGGGAGAGAGGCACCGAAACCGCGAAGACTTCGACTCGATCTCCGAACGACCGTAGAACCACAATCCGGAACTAATCCACACAATACGGCGCAGCCGAACGGAAGCCGTAGAGCACGAAGTTGGGGAACCCAGAGGATTCACTTCACAAGTCCATGAAGAACAAGGAAGAACAAAGGTTGAGTAAGGTACTCAGCAGCGCGACTGCAATATCATGTAGTTTATCAAAACGATCAAAGGTTGCGGATAGCTTAGAGGTAGGGGATATTTATACTAGGAACAACCCTCCTTGATAGGTATGAAAACGAAATAGAGTTTCTGGGTGAAGGCAATGTGAAAGGACCCCTCGAAATGGATTCCCGAACTGGCTTCGCGTGACTGTTGGCCTCCAAAGCAGTTTCCAATAAGCTGACCATAACTTTTTATTGGAAAGTCCAAATGATGAACTGTTTCTTGGGTGTGAAACTAGACTCGAAGAGCTTTCCAGCAATATATGCCATGTACCTCGAAACGTTGTAGATTGGTACAGTTTTGCACCGCAAGTTGTACCAACATTCTGTCACGGCAGACTGTTGACCTTCTGAGCAGTCTGTACTAATTATGGTCTGCAGGCAATATGGAGTATCAAACCTGGTCGCCACTGGATTCATTGGAATGTAGACTCGACAAGCTTTCCAACAAGTCCTCATGGGCCTTCATAGCTTTTGTGATTAAAAAGTTATAAAGATTTATTTGCACTAGTCCGTTTTGACTTCCACTGGTCCGTTTTTGACTTCCACTGGTCCGTTTTTGACGTGTCTTCTAGGACTTGCACTGGTTCGTTCTTCAGGGTCCGATTCATCCTCCTCTTCTTCTATATACCTGAGTACAATCAAGGTAGAACACTTAGGTAGTATATAATTCTCATTAATGTTAAAATGAATCTCACAAAGTAGCGCGTGGACCTCTTGTTGTAGCTTCTTTGCACGACTACGTGTAACCGGTCCATCGATGACTTGGGCTGGTGTCGGTGTAGGTAAAACTTGAGTGGTTGTAGCTTGACTTGGAGCTTGTGTCATCTTGCTTGCTGGCATGGTCATATCATCCTCCCCCTCTTCAAAAAGAGTCGTCCTCGACTCTTCCAATCCAAAGAATGGAGAAAGGTCGGAGACATTGAAACTTGTACTCACACCATAAGTACTTGGAAGATCAATTTCATAAGCATTGTCATTGATCTTGCGAAGCACTTTGAATGGACCATCCGCTCGGGGTTGCAGCTTGCTCTTGCGTTGTTCAGGAAAGCGATCCTTGCGCAGGTGCACCCAAACCAAGTCTCCCGGTTCAAATAACATCTTCTTACGACCCTTGTTGGCGTGCTTCTCATATAACTTGGTCATCTTCTCAATGTTTGCTTTAGCTTGATCATGAAGCTTCTTGATAAATTCTGCTCGCTTGCTTGCATCAAAGTTCACACGTTCCTGCATAGGCAAAGGCAAAAGATCGATGGGAGCAGTAGGTTTGAACCCATAGACAATCTCAAATTGACAAAATTTTGTGGTCGAATGTACTGCCCTATTGTATGCAAACTCCACATGAGGCAAGCTTTCTTCCCACAATTTCAGATTCTTCTCTAGGACAGCTCGCAGCAATGTTGATAATGTGCGGTTCACAACTTCAGTTTGTCCATCCATTTGAGGATGACACGTTGTGGAGAACAACAGCCTTGTTCCCAGTTTTCCCCACAAGGTTTTCCAAAAGTAACTCAAAAACTTGGTGTCACGATCAGACACGATGGTACGTGGCACTCCATGTAGACGCACAATTTCTCTAAAAAACAATTCAGCAATGTGTGAAGCATCATCGTTCTTATGACAGGGAATAAAGTGTGCCATTTTGCTAAATCTATCAACCACAACAAATATGGAATCCTTTCCCCTCTTGGTTCGTGGTAAACCAAGGACAAAGTCCATAGAAATGTCCTCCCAAGGGACACTAGGGATAGGTAGAGGAGTGTATAATCCATGAGGATTCAAACAGGACTTAGCTTTATGGCAGGTTTCACAGCGAAGAACATGCCTCTCCACATCTCTTCTCATCTTAGGCCAAAAGAAATGGTCAGTCAGCACTTGTTCTATTTTCTTTGCACCAAAATGGCCCATAAGTCCTCCTGCATGAGCTTCCTGCACTAGCAAAATGCGAACAGAGCAATCTGGAATGCAAAGTTTATTAGCTCGAAATAAGAAACCCTCATGCAAATGGAATTTTTCCCATCCCTTGCTACCACAACACTTGGAATATGGTTCAGCAAAATATGAATCCTTAACATATAGTTCTTTTATACTTTCTAATCCAAGAATTTTAGTATCAAGTCGTGAAAGCAAAGTATGACGTCGAGACAAAGCATCAGCTACAATGTTATCTTTCCCTTTCTTGTACTCACTCCATTTTGCACGTCTTCGGTTCAATTTTAGTTGGCCTTTAAGATGTTTCAAAGATTCATGGTCTGACTGTATCACAAATTCTTTAGGCAAAAGGTATTGTTGCCAAGTTTCCAAGCTTCTAACAAGAGCATATAATTCTTTATCATAAACTGAGTAATTTAGAGTTGGACCACTTAGCTTTTCACTGAAGTATGCAATCGGCCTCCTTTCTTGCATGAGAACACCACCAATTCCTATACCACTTGGATCACATTCAATTTCAAATGTCTTACCAAAATCTGGAAGTGCAAGAAGTGGGGCTGTTGTCAACTTCATCTTCAGTTCTTCAAATGCCTTCTCTTGTGCTTCTCCCCAATTAAAAGGCACTCCTTTCTTTGTCAACTCATTGATTGGAGCAGCAATGGTGCTGAAATCTTTCACAAATCGCCGGTAGAAACCAGCAAGTCCAAGGAAGCTACGCACTTGACTTGCATTCTGTGGAGGCATCCACTAACGAACAGCTTTGATCTTATCCTCATCCACCTCCACACCATGTCCTTAAACAACAAAACCAAGAAAGACTACCTTGTCGGTGCAAAATGTGCACTTGTCAAGGTTAGCATACAATTTTTGCTCACGTACGACAGCAAGCACACTTTGGATATGCTCAACATGTTCATCAATAGACTTGCTATAAATTAATATATCATCAAAGTAAACCACAACAAACTTGCCAATGAAATATCTAAGCACATGATTCATCAATCTCATAAAGGTACTTTGTGCATTAGTCAATCCAGAGGGCATTACCAACCATTCATACAATCCAAACTTGGTTTTAAAAGCTATCTTCCACTCATCTCCTTCTCTCATTCTTATTTGGTGATAGCCACTTCTCAAGTCAATTTTAGTGAAAACTGTTGCACCACTAAGTTCATCATCAAGCATATCATCAAGTCTAGGAATGGGATGTCTATATCTTACTGTGATGTTATTAATAGCTCTACAGTCAACACACATTCTCCATGAACCATTTTTTTGGAACTAAAAGAACAGGGACTGCACAAGGTGAAAGACTTTCCTGCACATACCCTTTTCTCATCAATTCTTCCACTTGTTGCTGAATTTCTTTTGTTTCCTCCGGATTGGTGCGGTATGCAGCTCGGTTTGGAAGTGAAACACCGGGAACAAGGTCAATTTGAAGTTCAATTCCTCTCTTGGGTGGCAGCCCTGGTGGTACCTCCTCTAGAAAGACATCCTCATATTCCTGTAACACATTAAAAATAACACTTGGCAAAGTAGAGGATAAGTCGTTAGGGGAAAGAGAATTTTCCTTGTACAGGAGTACAAAAAATGTGGCATTGGGTTCACTCAATTCTTTGAAATCCCCTTTCCTAGCCATCATAACTAATCCCTCTTTTCCCTTTGTCTTGGTCATTTGTGGCTGTGGGGTTTTAATCGGCTTTGGAAACACTCCCTCACTATTTTTGTGGGTCACTCGCAAGTGGTTCTCGCTCTCTCGCTGTTTTCTTTTTAGATCATCATTCAAAATCTCCTCCGGTGTCAAAGGGAGCAAAGAAATTCGCTCTCCTTTGTACATGAAAACCAGCTTGTTGGTTCTTCCAAAGATCTGAACATCACAATCATATAACCATGGTCTACCTAGCAGCAGCTGGCATGCTTGCATAGGCACCACATCACACTCCACATGATCATTATACCTCCCAATAGAGAAAGGAACTGTCACAACATGGCTCACACGCAGCGCACCACAATCATTCAGCCACTGCATCTTGTATGGATTAGGATGATGCCTTTGTTTTAGCTCCATTCTATCAACCAATTCTTGGCTAGCAATATTGTTGCAGCTGCCATTGTCAACAATAATTCTACACAACTTCTCTTTGATCATGCCTCGAGTGTGGAAAAGATTGTGTCGCTGCCATTCTCTTCCTTTGCAGCAGTAACACTAAGCACATGAAGAGAAATAAAACAGTTGTTCTCACCTTCATCGGGTTGGATCTCATTATCATGGTTCTCATGATCCTCATCATATCTTGGACCTTCTTCCTTTCGATCACTTTCAGATTCCCATTCACCATTCTCATTTACAATAATGGTCCTCCTACTAGGACATTGTGCAGCAATATGTCCACGACCATGGCACTTGTGGCACACAATTTCTCTACTACGTGCAGAGGAAGTAGTAGCTGAGGAAGCAACAGTTGGGGCTGCTACACTTGTAGCAGGTCGCTGCTGATATGCAGGGGATGATGCTGTAGAAACCACCATCTTTGAAGGAGCATTAGATGACGAGGGCCTAGCTGCAGCACCTTGGGACCGTCCCCCACCAAAAGAAGTGCTGGACTGCTGCTTGCACCATGGGGCTGCAATAGAATGACTTGCATAAGATTTTCCACGTGTCTCTTGCTGAATTTTTCTTTCAGTACGCATAGCTTGATCAACAAGGTCTTGCAAAGTATGGTATGGAAACATCTCAACAAAACCAGCAATTTCCTCATTGAGACCACCCAAAAATCTTGCCATTTTTTACTCTGGATCCTCTCTAATTCCAGTCCGCACTAACAGCAGCTCCATCTCCTTATAATACTCATCAACCGATCTTTTTCCTTGCTTCAACATTTGTAACCTATTGCGAAGGTCACGCTGATAGCTTGATGGTACAAATCACCTTCTCATCACTTGCTTCATCTCTTCCCATGTGTTGATATGTTCACGGCCCAACACAAGTTGATTCTCTTGTATCTGATTCCACCAAGTCAGAGCATAACCAGAGAACTCGACTGAAGCAAGATTGACACACCTCTGATCAGAGAGATTATGCACTCTAAAAATTTGATCACACTGCTCAGCCCACTCAAGATATGCATCTGCATCCTCTCTTCCAGTGAATTTTGGGATACTCAACTTGACACGAGCAATGCTGTCCGGTTCTTCCCTATTACGATGTCCATGATGATGCTCTCTATCTCCATGATCAGCATGCCACCGATGATAATGGCGCCGCCTATCCAGCCCATCATTTGCAAAGGGATTCTCATCAGACCCCTCTTCGTGACCAAAGTTATCAAATTTTTCATCATCAAAATGAACTCGATGGCCACGACCACGTCCATGAGCTCGTCCTCCATTTTGGCCATGATGACCAGCCTTCCTACCACCACCACGACCATCTCTGAAACGGTCATATCCTCCATTAGAATTTTCAGCACCAGATTCATCAGATTGATGCCGAGGAGCCCTCTGCCCATCCGCAGGTATGCGTGCATCAAGCATTCTCTCCATGGCCTGCAAGAGTGAGTCTGCCATTTGGCGCAACTCAGCACGTGCAACAGGGGGTTCTTCTCCATGACGATTACCATGAATACTTGAGTTGGATCCTGTCATGTTAGCACTTAAGGCAAAATATAGTGGAATGGGTAAATTTGTGGAATCACACAACCTCACCTCTTACTTACCAATGCTCTTTCCTGTTCTCAAGGATAGTGAATTGTGCTAGTGTAGCGGCTCAACAGAAGTGATTCCGAGGTCGCAAGGATTACGAGTCGAATGTCCTGGTTTCAGTTTTAGGTGGAGCTATAGGTGGCTAAACAAGGGAGGCCATGGTACTGAAAATCAAGTGATTTGATGTGCTCACAAGATGTAGTACTGCTGGTATATAAATCACCAAGAATCTGAATGTGTAAAAGTGAGCAAACCACAATACAACCCCTTTCCTCTTCTTCTACTTTTCCTGTTCTTTCCTTTTCTTTTCTCATTTTTTTTCTGGCTTTTTTTTGAACTCTTTTTTTTATATACTAACAGGGGTGCGGATAGCAAATAAAACACAACACAATATATGTAAAGAGGGTGACTAGCAACTTGATGAACACAAAACACAAGATAACAGTACCGTCAAAGGGCTTTAGGATTTTTTTTGTGGCTTTTTCAGTGGACTATAAGTGATGAACAAATCAGTAGCAAATGATTGATATACTAAAGATAAATATGTGGATATTTGTAAGATCTACCGTGACAACGAAAGCTCTGATACCAGTTGATAGGGTACTGATATGAATCGGTGCTAGAGTGGCCTGATCTTCACGACAGTAGATCAAAAGAACAAGGATAACTTGCTGCGAACAGCGGGTAACTAGCTTTATACCTGACAAAGGTTGGATGCGACCAAGCAACGGGGAGAGAGGCACCAAAACCGCGAAGACTTCGACTCGATCTCCGAACGACCGCAGAACCACAACCAGAACTAATTCACACAATATGGCGCAGCCGAACGGAAGTCGTAGAGCACGAAGTAGGGGAATCCAGAGGATTCACTTCACAAGTCCATGAAGAACAAGGAAGAACAAAGGTTGAGTAAGGCACTCAGTAGCGCGGCTGCAATATCATGTAGTTTATCAATACGATCAATGGTTGCTGATAGCTTAGAGGTAGGGGATATTTATACTAGGAACAACCCTCCTATATAGGTATGAAACCGAAATAAAGTTTCTGGGTGAAGGCAATGTGAAAGGACCCCTCGGAATGGATTCCCGAAGTGGCTTCGCGTGACTGTTGGCCTCCAAAGTAGTTTCTAATAAACTGACCATAACTTTTTATTGGGAAGTCCAAATGACGAACCGTTTCTTGGGTATAAAACTAGACTCGAAGTGCTTTCCAGAAATGTATGCCATGTACCTCAAAACGTTGTAGATTTGTACAGTTTTGCACAGCAATTTGTGCCAACATTCTGTCATGACAGACTGTTGACCTTCTGAGCAGTCTGTACTAATTCTGATCTGCAGGCAATATGGAGTATCAAAACTAGTCGCCACTAGATTCATTGGAAAGTAGACTCGACAAGATTTCCAACAAATCCTCATGGGCCTTCATAGCTTTTGTGATTAAAATGTTATGAAGATTTCTTTGCACTAGTCCGTTTTTGACTTCTACTGGTTCGTTTTTGACGTGTCTTCTAGGACTTGCACTGGTTCGTTCTTCAGGGTCCGATTCATCCTTCTCTTCTTCTATATACCTGAGTACAATCAAGGCAGAACACTTAGGTAGTATAGAATTCTCATTAATGTTAAAATGAATCTCACAAAGTAGCGTGTGGACCTCTTGTTGTAGCTTATTTGCACGATTAGTGTAACCGGTCCATCGATGACTTGGGCTGGTGTCGGTGTAGGTAAAACTTGAGTGGTTGTAGCTTGACTTGGAGCTTGTGACATCTTGCTTGCTGGCATGGTCATATCCACTAATCACTTGTATGTTGAAGAATTTAGTAGGACCATGACAAAAAGATTTGAGATGTCCATGATGGGTGAATTGAAGTTCTTCCTTGGATTTCAAATCAAACAAGTGAAGGAAGGCACTTTCATAAGTCAAACCAAGTACACCCATGATATGCTCAAGAAATTTGACATGGTGAATGCCAAGCCCATCAAAACTCCCATGCCAACTAATGGACATCTTGATCTAAATGAAGAAGGGACAGCCATGGACATTAAGGTATATTGTTCCATGATTGGCTCTCTACTTTACTTATGTGCATCTAGGCCGGACATAATGCTTACTGTGTGCATGTGTGCTAGATTTCAAGCCAACCCGAAAGAGTGTCACTTAATGGGTGTTAAGAGAATTTTACGATATCTAGTTCACACATCGAACCTTGGCTTGTGGTATCCTAAGGGTTCCAAGTTCAATCTACTTGGCTATTTGGACTCCGATTACACCGGTTGCAAAGTAGATAGAAAAAGCACTTCGGGGACATGTCAATTCCTTGGACAGTCCTTAGTGTCTTGGAGCTCTAAGAAGCAAAGTTGTGTAGCCCTTTCCACTGCGGAGGCTGAGTATGTTGCAGCCGGCGTATGTTGTACTCAACTACTTTGGATGAAGCAAACCCTTCAAGATTTCGGATGTCACTTTACCAAAATCCCACTATTGTATGACAATGAAAGCGCCATAAAGCTTGCAAACAACCCCGTAAGTCACTCAAGAACCAAACACATATACATCCTACATCACTTCTTGAGAGACCACAAAGCTAAAGGAGATATCAAAATTCTCCATGTGAGCACCGGAAACCAACTAGCCGGTATCTTCAGTAAACCCCTCGATGAGTCAAGGTTTTGTGAGCTGCGTAGTGAACTAAATATCCTTGATTCTCATAACATGACTTGAAATCCTGCACACATTTGTTTGACAAACTAGCGTCCTAGGCAAAATCTTGAAAAAGTTGATTTACAAGTCTTTCAAAATTTTTACAAAATGTCTCTTGGTATTATGATCATAGTATGTATTGTTGTTTGTTTGCTGATCATGATACTTAGGGATTAACTTGTCCATATCTAAACTGAGGAATGGGAAAAGTCTTAGCTGTAACCCTGCAAATTGAGCAGGGCGGCAGTGCCACCCATTAAGGCCGGCAGTGCCGCCCTTTGAATCCACAGTGGATTCGGGTCCAATTTGGAATAGGTGCGGGGCCCATCTCCCTCTACCCCTTTTCTCTCTAGCTCCGCCCCTCTTCTTTCCCTTCCCTCTCAGACGCGCACAACCACCTCCCCTCTCCTTCTTCTCTTCTCTAGGGTTAGGGCAAGGTGCAAGTGCTCCTAGCCGTGAACTCCACGGCCCTTGGTGAGTCCCCAGCCTCTCCTCTCGTTGCTGGTGGCTGCCCCCTGCTCAAGGATTGGGCATTGCTCTTCTTCCCTCTCCATTCAATGTGTAAGGTAAAAACCTAACCCTAACTCCTTCAATCCATGGAATATGTTGACTCTGGCTAGGGATTTGGTTTTCTGGGGGAGTATGAAGGTTTTGGGAATGATTTGTGGGAATAAATCGAGTTGATTTGGAAGTCCACCATTAGGGAGATCTCGGGTAGGCCGGCAGTGCCGCCCTTGGAGGTCGGCAGTGCCGCCCCCAGCAGATTCAACCTGCTGACTTGAGTTCTCTCTAGACAAGAACTTTCAGATGAATTGGATTTATTCTTACAAAGTATTGCACAAAATTCTTCATACTCACTCCACCAAGTCATTAGTTAGGGTTTCATATGTTGGTTTTGATAGAACTGTTTCTGAACTTGTGATATGTGGTAGAGGTTGTTGAAACTAGGATTTAATTAGAATGAGAAAAATTCGACATGAAGTAGTGGAGCTGCTGAGGACGGCAGTGCCGCCCTCAGAGGGCAGCAGTGCCGCCCTCCCAGAGCTGATTCAAACAGCAAGCTTCTACTTCATATCCATTCTTCTTCTTCTAATTAAAACCTATTGCAGCCATGTTTACAACATGTCTAAACAGTTTTTTACCGAGTCCTATTATTTCTTTGCCTAGATCGATCGAGGAGGAGATGATGCTAGGGGAAGAGGAAAGTGTTGGCCAAGCAATTGGCACACAGAGGTAGGGGAGGACAGCTGGAGGCAGTGGTGCAGCACCTAGAGCCACTGATAGAGCAGCACATGACCAATATGTGGCTGAGGAAGAAATGAATCAAAGAATTGGATACACCATCCCATTCATGCCTAGCACACCAAACCACCTCACAGAGTTTGATGACACCTACATGAGGGACAATGAGGATGAGTTTGTTCTCACAGAGCCTCACAACAATGTCAGACATGCAGTTGTTGATTTTGGTTGCATTTGGAAGGCTACTGGTGATGCCAGAGAGATTGATCCCTATGCTGCAGATAAGCTTTTGGGAGTTGATTATAGATTTTGGAATGTGTTCCACTCCAACATTTATGCCACAGCCATCATGACAAAGCCTAGGGGCAAAATCTGCAAGATGCAATATGTTGATTTCAATGAGCTGCAAGATAGAAATAAGTTTGCTGCTTCCATAAAGACCTGTGATAGATTCCAGTTGACTGATATCATGATTTTCAGGTATGATTGGAATAGAGAAATCCTTGCACAGTTTCATGCCACATATTTTAGGAACAGAGATGAAGATGAGATTCACTGGATGACAGATGGTAGGCATTATCGCATTGATTTTGTCACCTTTTGTCATATTCTTGGTTTTGGACAAATTCACAGATCTTTCAGTAGGATCCATGATGTGCGACGTCTTGAGCCACATGGAGTGAGTTTTATGTGGGAAGATCCTAGAAAGGCTAATGGGAGAAGGACAGGGTTAAAGGCAATTTATTACACCATGAACAACCTGTTCAGAATCACTCTCAATCCCAAGGACAATGCAACTGATCTAAATGGATATATCACTAATGTGTTGTCTAGATTCCCAGATGGTGAGAGGTTCAATGTAGGGAGATTTATCTAGGCTGAGTTAGCCTATGCCATGGATGATGGAAGAAGGTCGCTGCCCTATGCACCCTATCTGATGTTCATGATTGAGAGCGTTTCAGGTCAGAGATTCCCCAAGGACTGCATTCATGGAGTTTACAACATAAAGAAGACATATGGGGGTAAGGGCAACAGCGGGGCAGCAGCTGGTTCACCCACTAGAGAGACATCCTTTGTTCACAGAGATGTACCTGAGTCCTCTAGGAGTGGTAGGAAAAGGAAGAGCAAGAAGCTTGGGAAGATGAGTGAATGGATCAAGGCCATTTTTGCTACTTGTACCTACGCTTCAAACACTGCTTATGAGGATCGTTTGGAGAACAGAGAGGCAGTTAAGGCAGCTAGGGAGTTGGCTAGGCTTCCTCCTCTTGCACCAGTTAGGCCTCCACCTCAGTTCCCTAACCTACCTAGCCTGCCAAACACCTCTTCTACTGATGAGCAGCCCCATGGATATGCATAGGAGCAGCACTTTGAGCAGCCTGACGGTGATGATAGTGATGATGAGGGGATCCGGGCAGTAGAGGAAGATCTACAGGTTTAGGAAACTTTGCTACGTGTCTACTCCCGACGCCCTCGTGACCCTTCATAGGCAGCTGGGCCTTCTTCTTCCGCTCCACCTCGACGTTCAGGATACTTCACCTCCACCACTCACGTTCAGGGACGTGCTAGGGTTGACTCCAATAGTGACGACGAGTGATTTCTCTTCTTTTCTCCTCTCTTTTTGGTGCTTGATGACAAAGGGAGAGAAAATTAGAGGAGAGGGGTCAAACTGTTTTTCGAGATCTAGCTGCGCTTCATGTCTTATCTTTTGAGAGTAGTCTTTTAATTTGTGAGAGAAAGTCGTTGAAAACTCCATTTTATGTATTATGGCTACTTTATCTCACTATTTTCTTTGGATATGGACATGTTCTTAAGACTAGCTGTTTTATTATTTAGTTTCAGTTCACTGTGTTGTCTCCCTTTTTTAGTCTGTGCTATGTTTTTCTGGGTGTTGTCTGACTGCTGGATGTTAGGCCGGCAGTGCCATCCTTCTAGGCCAGCAGTGCCGCCCTAAGCTCCAGCAGCCAAGCTGCTCTATTGTTCAACTGTTTGTTGCCTCATGTATATTCTTGTGACACTATTGCATAGTACCCCACAGTAGGTATGGATCAATGTAGGGGGAGGTCCTCCTACCAAAAGATGTAAAACCTTGCATCATAAAAGCAAGTATTGAGGATTCAATTCTCATTTACATCTTCAGGGGGAAGTCTCTATGCTCATGGCTTGAAAATCTCAATTGTTGTTTTTTATGTTGAAAGCTCAAATTAGGTTGTCATCAATCACCAAAAAGGGGGAGATTGTAAGTGCAATCAAGCCCTATTGTGGGTTTTGGTGTTAATCACAATCAAATTAGAGGACTAACAAGATTTATCAAGTCAATGAGCAGGGAATCGAATAATGGAAATGATGTACAGGTTGCTGGTATTCTAAAAATGTGTTTGAGTGTTGACGGTCCTTAATGCTCACATTTAACCGTCAACTAATCATGGAAAAGGATCCAAATGCAACCAACACCTAGACTTAGGGTTTTATCTGACAGAATTCCACGAGTTTTGGTGTTTGTCTATTTCTGCAGGGGGTTATCAGGAAATATGGAGGAAAGGCCCACACGTCGGGTTTACATAGAGATATTAACGTGTACGCTAATTTTCTATCATCTAGAAGACTCTAGAAGCCACGGGAACGAACGGGAGACCGAACGGGCTCGGGGGCAGGGCGCCAGCCCTCCCCCCCTTGGGCGCCCGCCCTGCCCTAGTGACCAATCAGGACAGGTCTCACGGATCGTGCTCCACCGCCTTTGAGGATCAAGGAAAACCGTGTGATTACGGTCATTTTGATCCGACAGCCCACGTTCATTTGGAAGGGCTATATAAGGAGGCCCCCTAGCCCCTGGAGAACATACCTCTTCTACATAATCAAAGCTAGGGTTTCAATTATTCATCCATGTAGAGAGGATCCCTCTAGTTCATCTAGTTCTAGTTCTAGTTCATCTAGTTCTAGTTCTAGTTAGTTCTAGTTGTAATCTAGAAAATAGGGAGAGAGAAGAGGAGAGCGGAGGAGGAGCCGGATATGTTGGATCTTCCTCAACATTATACTTTTGCAGCAATTGGTTCATTCTTCATCATTCTCCAAGTTCTTCATTCATAATTCCTGAGTTCTCTAATTCCTTTCATTTACATTCAAGATATTTATTGGATTCCCGCTTGCATCAAGTGCTCTAGTCTTTGAAAAGCTAGAGTAGTAATTAATAGATTAGACGTGGTGTTTAGTCTTGCAATCACTTGGAATTACGCCCAATCCTGCGGATTGTTGTGGTAGCCCTAAGGTAGTGACAGCCCTAACGGTCGACGTATTCCACCTCGTTCAAATTGGTGTTTGTAGGACCGAAGTCAGAGCTTCCTAACCCCCTTCTCATCTCTTTCTATGGTTAGTGTTCTGATGTCCCAAAATAAATAATCATTGAAGTAATTCTTTATTCTTAGATCAATTAGAGAACTCTCAGGAAACTTCCTCTCTTCCCACCAAAAATAATTATATAGTTATCCTTGGGTGATCTTGAATCTTAATTAGTACACTCACATTCCTTGTGAAAAATCGATACTCTGGAATACTCCCGGGTGAAAGCTACATCTGTATCCGTGCGCTTGTGGATTTTTCTGTTTGCGTTTAAAATACCCAACAAGCTTTCTGGCGCCGTTGCCGGGGAACGATAGCTGTGCCAGTTTCGAACCAAGTCGTCTGTGTATCCTTTTTCTTTTCCTTTTTTACCACACTCACCTTATCATTTTCACCATACCACATGGATTTCACTCCAAACATTAATGAGCATGGAATTTATTTCATAGCCACTTCATTTACTCCATGCTCATATGTAACATCTTCCTAATCCATTGGTCTCTCCAACATCACCACATTCGAGATCTCCAACCCCCTATTCCTTTCTATTTATAAAAACTTTAAAAGGGCGGTTGTCGATGCATATGTCTATAATAAATATTGCACATCTCGTTGAGTTGATCTTGATATAGGTCAGCATTGGAGGGGAAACCACTTCACGGACATAAATTGATGGTTTCCCAAGGACAAGCTTAGTGTCCTAAAATAAGCACTGATCAGATCGTAACATGAGCTTTTAATTATTTGCAACATTACCTTGTGTATTGAGCATATAAGGATAATTGTAAAAAATTCCTTCGGGTATTCTTGTCACTAACCTTTCCAGGATGAATGACAAGCACAAGGTATGTCCAACCAATCATCATACAACATTGAATTAGATTCATCCAAACTTGAATTTTGCAAAATTCAAGCTTGGGGGAGTACTTTACATAAAAACATCCTTTGCCATGTTGCTATGTTGGTTATCCCTACCTTTGGGACATGCTCAATTTGTTAAATACTAATCACACTACTTCATCTCCACTTGAGTAGTTCTCTATAAATGCTCTCATGCTACCTTTATTTGCTTTAGTATATTTCTAGGTTTGGAGTAGTTTCATTTATCTCTTAATTAAGCATGGTGCTTAGTTTAGGAATGATGATCTTACTTCCAAGGGATTTTGAATTAAGCATGGTGCTTTGGTTAAAATGCCCTCCTAAATCAAATTAGACATGGTGTCTAGGTTGATTTTTGAGCCGATAGTATGCTATAGTATATATTGGATATTTTGTTGGACTAACCCCTGCAGGAAAACTTTCAATATCGACCTGGGAAGTCCCGAGATAAACTCACATTGGAGACAAAGAGAGAGACACATGAAGTTTAACCATTTACACAAGGAAGGCTCAGCTCACAAGAGATGATCCATGAGGGTGCCACATACACGATGCACAACCGCTAAGAAAGTAAAGCTTCCACAAGGTGATACTGTACCATCACTCTTCAAGTAAGGTAACATCTTAAGGTACTTCACTATCACTTAAGCTTCTCCTGGGTTCTGGCGTTCACATGAATAAAAGAGACAAACATGTATGATTTACAACTCTAGATTAACCAACCCAATCAATTCAATATGTTTAGTCCTTCCACCTTGTGATCCCACACTCCTAATCATATGAGCTAAAATGTTGCACACGCAATCTTTGGAAGATATATATAAAAAACATAAGTATAGATAGATTATCTTTCCATTAGGTTGAGCGATCTGATCTAACAAATGTTTTAAGTGCTACACTCGTGATCTTATTATCCATCAACTTCGTCTTGCTCATTATGCTTAAGGTTAGAGCAGAACAAATACACTTTTGGTTCTGTTGGTGTTTTCCACCAACAGGGCCCATGCACTTGATCTCTGCCTTGTCTCTATGAGCAGGTACACTTCAAGCAAAATATGAAGGAGTTTTACATGTCCTAGACTCCACCAAGTGAAGAACCTGGAATCTACGAGCACAAACACACTGGAGATACTAGACACTCAAGCAATCACTGCCCTGAGATGCTTGAGGACGTAAACTACATCAACAACAACAACAACTACTACAACAGTCCTCAACAAAATCAAAGTTGGAATCAATAGAGGCCTAACTACTCAGGTAATTATCAAGGTAATAATTCTTATAATAATAATAATAATAATTTTCTACCTCTGAGAAAGTTGGTGTCTAATCAAGGAAAGCTAATTGATAACCTATCTAAGAAATTGGCATCTAATGATAAAATGTTAGAAAATATAAATAATAGAATGGATAATTTCTCTACTGCCATCAAGAATCAAATTAGCTTCAATAAAATGATTGAATCTCAGTTACATCAAATAGTTGTTGTTGTTCCTGCTACTAACCCCGGTATACCATCACAACCTGAAGGATTAGAATCTGCAAATCTTGTAGACATGTTTGATGCAGGTAACTACTAGAGTAACCCCGTTGTGGAAGTAATTACTGACCTTCTGCCGGTCAAGAGAGGCGATCCAGGACGCCCCGTCATCCCGATCTCCATCAGCATGATGGACTTCCCAGAAGCACTCTGCGACTTTGGCTCCAGTGCCAACATTATGCCCAGGGTACTCTATGAAAAATTCTTTACACATCCTTTACTAGAAACAACTATGTGTTTGCAGCTTGCAGATCAGACACTAAGTTTCCCAAAGGGAATATTGAAGAACCTCTGTGTCCAAGTTGGTACCTTGTACGCTCCAGCAGACTTCGTTGTGATAGAGACTGGTACTGATGAGAGGGCACCCATCATCCTAGGGAGGACATTCCTGAACACCTCGGGAGCTGTCATCTACGCTAGTGCTGCCAAGATCAGTTTCTACATCAAGGGGAGGAAGGAGACGTTTTCCTTCAAGAACAAGAATACACAAATCTCAGAGCAATCCCGACATGAACCAAGGAAGAGAACCAACAGGAGGAACAGGAACAAGAAAATGTGGACCGAGTCAGCTTATATGGTCACTGCAGTTCAAGGAGGTCAAGATCATCGATTTAAGTCACTATTCCAGACCAAAAAGGATGACCCAGGTATGCCAAGCATCCAATGCTCCATTAATGGATACAACTTCCAGAAGACGCTTTGCGACACCGGGTCAGGCGTCAACATAATGGCCGCAGTCATCTATCAGCTTCTGTTCGGAACCATGCCCCTAAAATCGACATACATTCAACTCCAGACGGAAGATCAGACATTTCGAAAGATTTTCAGGTTATTGACATGGGAGAAGATGAGTACGATCCACCCATCATCCTTGGGAGACCGTTCTTCGGCACCGTTAAAGCAATCATCTATATTGGAACCAGAGAAGTCCACATGCACATCCCCTCTGAGAAGGTACGCCGCTATTTTACTGACCTTAACTATATAGTTGAAGACTCTAAGCAGGTCAAGTCAAGAAGAAGACGACGCAACCGCAACCAGAGAAGGCAAATCATCAAGGACGGATGGGCAGACTACGAAGGAGAAGTGGTAAGGTCTGAAGACATACAGCTCGAACAGAACTGTCCTGAGGAGACCGTAGCACCGAGTCAGGTGTGGAGAGAGAAGATAGTTATACATGAAGAGCAGGCGCCGCTGGAACCACCGACTACACCATCCAGCGAATCCCAGGACGACTGAGAAAATGGAGAGTCCCGTTTGGAGGACTTAAAAACACCAAACACCTTGCCAAGAGGTAAACTTGGTAGTTATCCTCTTCCTTTCAATTATTTAAAATAGTTTGCTTAGTTAATTAGGCTCATATCATCTTGAAAAGAAAATAGCATTTATTGAGGAGGCTCAACATGATAAAGGCTAGATATATATGCTAACACTTAACTAGTTCCACAAAGCTTTGTTGTCTATTTGAGCTCCACAGAATTCAAAGATCAAAGAAGACTAGCAGACGGAGAACATCCTAATCGTTGTCAGGGTGCTGCCGACATTCAAATACACCTCCGCCACCTACTAGCTATATCAAAAGAAATTACATCAAAATGTAGCTTGGGGGAGAGCACCCCCATTTATCCAGCTAAGTGTTCTACTCATGTTTATACTTTACTCAAATAATAAAAACATGCATAATCATAAAAATCCAAATAAAGATTTTGTGCTTATATATATATATCTTTGCTTAGTTTGCTAAATAAATAAATAAAGTTTGCTATGAACCCTCATGATAAGCTCTCACATGGAAATAATGAATAGTTACTCTACCATGACTAGTTCTCAAAATTAAAATCTCTCTCAAGTTTAGGCATGACTGTTATTAATTAAGATTTGCGCTCAACCTAAACTTGTGGGAAGAGTACTTGATCTAAAGTCTAAGTCATTAACGGATACGATATGGGAAGATTGAGCTGTTGCTTATCTGTTCCTAGAGATGCTAGAATTCTGAAGAATTTTATCTTTGAAAATCTTTAAAATGTTGCATGATGAGTTCCTGTATGATGAGAGTTTAAAATCCTACCACAGCCATATATACATGCTTATTAGACTATGAACCATACATTTACTTTTTACTGCTTATGAGCATTGATTGTGGTCAAGCTGTGTAGACCCTTAGGAGCTTGTCATGCGGTTAAAATCAAGATTCACTTGCACGTTCACTCATACATGTTGTTTCTACTCCAGAAGTATGTATCCACATACATCCACTCATTTTCATATCCAGATTCACCCAAAATTATTCTACTCCTATCTAGGATAGAATAGCCAAAAACATTATCCTATCCCTGTTATTCCCCGTGAAATAAATGCTCGAGATATTTTGGTTACTACCACTTGCTACATTATTCTAGGAGGGTGAGTGCTCTGAAAAAAAAGTGAATACGAGGAAATAAAAAGGGGCAAGTGCCCGAAACCTCAAAAAAAGAAAAAAAAAGAAAAAGTGAGACAAGAGGTAAAAATGGACAAGTGTCCGACAGTAGAAGTAGGGGTACAAGATACCCACCTGAGAGAAAAGAAAAATAAAATATAGAGCATCTCATTCCCCTCAAAAGCCTCAAGTGCAAGGAAGTTATGTACCCCCTCAAAAGAGCAAAAGTAGAATTAGACTTTCACCATTATTTTCACCATTGTCACCATTCATTCGCCACACATGCACATCCTTATTTGACTTATTGACTTGTTCTTCTGGATCCATGGTTTGACTATGCAATAAATGTCTTGTAAGTATTAGCTGTCTCCCACCTATGAGCTCCAGATATCAAAATCTTATTAGAGTAGGGTGAGAGAGAAGGCAATGCCACTATGCCTTATACCAAAAATACCACATACTTTGAGAGAAGGCATACACCATTACTGCCTTGGTAAGGATCTAGAAATACCACAAAAGAGAGACTAGAGAGAGTCATACAAGGAATCTCTGAGTTTTATTTGAAAATCTGCAAAAACTCCAGAGCTACAGTTAATCGAAGAACAAGAGAAAAATGAGTAAGTTTATGTCGTAACAGTTTACCCTAACCCAAAGATGAGATCTTCTTTGAACGCATGTGTACCTTTAAGGCATGAAACCACTGCAGAAACTCTTGCGTTCATCTTTGCTCAGGGACGAGCAAAGGTTAAGCTTGGGGGAGCTTGTTGACGGTCCTTAATGCTCACATTTAACCGTCAACTAATCATGGAAAAGTATCCAAATGCAACCAACACCTAGACCTAGGGTTTTATCTGATAGAATTCCACGAGTTTTTGTGTTTGTCTATTTCTACAAGGGGTTATCAGGAAATATGGAGGAAAGGCCCACACGTCGGGTTTACATAGAGATATTAACGTGTGCGCTAATTTTCTATCATCTAGAAGACTCCAGAAGCCACGGGAACGAACGGCAGGCCGAATGGGCCTGGGGGTAGGGCACTCGCCCTCCCCCCTTGGGCGTCTGCCCTACCCTAGTGACCAATCAGGGCACGTCTCGTGGATCGTGCTCGACCGCCTTTGACGATCAAGGAAAACCGTGTGATTAAGGTCAGTTTGATCCAACGGCCCACGTTCATTTGGAAGGGCTATATAAGCAGGCCCCCTGGCCCCTAGAGAACATACCTCTTCTACAGAATCAAAGCTAGGGTTTCAATTATTCATTTAAGTGGAGATGATCCCTCTAGTTCATCTAGTTCTAGTTCTAGTTCATCTAGTTCTAGTTCTAGTTAGTTATTGTCGAGGGTATCGGTAAGGGGTACCCTCAGCGATGCGCATTATGAGATTGCCCGTACGAAGGTCGAGATCCTCAATTCGACGCTCTAATCTTACGTATGCGCCGCCATCGACGGTCGCAGCCTCGAAGACGGAAATAGCGTCGAGCGAATCGGTCAGGGCTCGAGCGACGACTGCCGTCGAAAACGGAAGCGGGCTCGAGCGAACCGAGAGGCGTCGGGCGCAAGGACACTGTCCGCCGCCTGACGCGCGCACGCGGGCCAGAGCATTAAATGCACCTGACGCTTCCCCACCTAACACACGGGTCACGGAAGGCGTGATAGGGAACAAGCTTCTGTCCCATCGTTCTTTTTGCAGCCTTCCCACCGAACGACCCAGGGCGTGTCAGGACGCAGGAAACAAGGATGGAACGTCTAATCGGGACCCCCTCGAGACACCCAAGGTCAGCGCTCCAGATATCAGCATATTACATGGCGCCCGACCCTCGACCGAACCGGGTCCCTTCCTAGGGACAAGTTGGGCGTCGACTAACAACACCACAGCTACCCCGCCGGGTACCACAGCATGCGACCTCAGAACCAGCACAAGGCGGCTGGCAGGGCAGAACGCAGGAGCACGCGTAATCATCATCGGGCTATCAAGATGGGACGGCTCGAGGCCATGCCGTACGGAAGCCTCGAGTAGGTCAGCGCTCCATGCGGCTATCGATCCCTACTCTAACATCTACGCATGTACCCTGTGTCTCTCCTTGGAGCTATAAAAGGAGAGACTCAGGAATAGAAGAGGGGGACATCACAACACAAGACCACGCTCATACGTAGTAAAGCTCCACACTTCATACCACGCTTGTATTCGCCCCTGTACAAGCACTTAGGTGCAAGATAATACAAACTCTCTCCCCCCGCTGGACGTAGGGCCTTCTCTTGCCCGAACCAGGATAAATCTCTGTGTCTTCTTGCATCACCATCCGGAAAAGGGAGCACGCATACAAATTTACTCGTTGGTGTGACCCCCCGGGGGAAAAACACCGACAGTTGGCGCGCCAGGTAGGGGTCCTGCGTGTTTTTCATCGATTTCCCACTCCTTTCCGGATGGCTACTCTTGCCTCGCCGTTTCCACGCTCCACGGTGATTTGGTTTGGGAGTCTCGAGTTCATGTCTACGGGCTCCGGCTACGACATGATCTTGCTCTCAGTCAAAGGACCAGGAGGAGCCCGCGTTACGCCAGCACGGTTGAAGGCCCCGAGACGCCCTCATCACCACGCCTCCCCGCCTAAGAAGAGGCACGGACAGCACCACCGCGGCCCTTCTGCTTCAGCACGACCAACAACTCGTGCGAGGCAGGAGGTGGGCCACAAGTCGGCAGCACCATGTGACGGAGCAACAAGTGCGACGACTCAGCACCGCGCGACGACGGGAGGGGACGCGTCTCGCGCCCTCTCCCCCACCGCAGCTAGGCTACTTCCACACGGGTTGTTCTTTCCAAGGGCGGCACTGCCGTTCGGAATGGACAACGCCGCGGCGTCGCTCGCCAAGACGATATGCCCAAACGCCCAGACGTACGTGGAAAGACCCATGGTCCTCCCACATAGCTCTGAAGCACGGCGGCCGGCGTCCGAGCTGCCGGACCTTTCCCGAGTACGAGGCCTCCGTCGTCTAGGCCCCGGACTATACTCGATCACCTCCCTCAGGCAACGATTGCTGGAGGAAGGACGTGGGTGTTTCTACGCCGCCGAACCAGACTCCGACTCAGAGACAGACAGCTATGACCCTACGAGGGAATGCTATCACATCGACGGGGCGGCAGAAACCACCGACGAGACACGGGATGCTGCTGCGGGTGGTCGAGCCCCCGCAGCGCAAGAAGACCCCAGGACGCCTGGGAACGACGGACGGCTCGACCCTCTTCCTCAGGAAGATAGAACTGCGCAGCTCGCGCAGCTGCGGGAGCTCAAGATGAAGCTCGACGAAGATCGCGAGCGCCTCGTCCTGCTCGAGCAAATCCTCGAACAAGACCTGCCTTACCCGCCGGGCGGAAGTGTCCGCAGACGCGCTCGAGAGGTACATCGACAGATCGTCGGCGACGCAGAGGCGGAGCAACCTGTCAGCCGTTTCCCTCGAGCAGGCCAGAATGTAGTAGCAGCGACGATGCTGCTACGTAACATGCCAGAGCCGTCGAATTCCCAGGCCCGACGCATTCGAGATGAAGTACAGACATTGCTCCAGGTGGCAGCGGTTCAACAAGCCGAAAGTTCGGCGTCTCGACGGCGAGGAGCTGCCACAGAGAAGCGCGACGAACAGCCTCTAAACGAAGAGGAGGTGTCAGTCCATCAACAACCTCCCCCTCGAGGTAGAAAGACCGCTCTCATCCTCCCTGCCGACAATCAACGTCGACACGACGCGCGGCACGACATCAAAGAAAATAGACGCCGCCGGCACAGAGACGCGGAAGAACGTGGTTATAGCGCGCATCGTGGTGGGAGATACGACAGCGACGAGGACCGGGTGGCCCCCGAGCCACCGGGCCCACGGGTGTTCAGCAGGGCGATTCGTAGCACGCCCCTGCCCAATCCATTTCGACCCCCAACCAGCATCGCGAAGTACAATGGAGAGACCAAGCCAGAGCTATGGCTGGCCGATTTCAGGCTGGCCTGTCAGCTAGGTGGCGCTCGAGGTGATGATCGAGCCATCATCAGACAGCTACCCCTTTTCCTCTCCGACACCGCCCGTCGATGGCTCGAGGAACTCCCTGCCAATCAGATCCACAACTGGGTTGATCTGGTCAGAGTCTTCGAGGGTAACTTCAAAGGGACCTACATACGGCCAGGGAACTCGTGGGACCTCAGCAAATGCAAGCAGAAGTCAGGAGAAACTCTTCGGGAGTATGCTCGACGCTTCTCGAAGCAGCGCACTGAGTTGCCGCACATCCCTGACCACGACGTCATCTTGGCGTTTGTCTCGGGCACCACCAGTCGAGACTTGGTGCGGGAATTAGGTCGCAATCGACCTCAGACCGTCGACGAGCTGATGGACGTAGTAGCTAACTACGCGGCAGGGGAGGAGGCAGTCGGCGCCTTCTTCAGCTCAGAAGGAAGAAAAGGCAAGCAGCCCGTCGATGAAGATGGGACTTCCAGTCGAGGCCTCAAGAAAAATAAGAAGAAGCAGAAAGTGCGGCAGTTTCACCGGGAAGATTCAGGTGACAACTCGTCGCCGCCATGGATCGAAAGAAGCCGCGAGGCCCTCCGGAGGGAGGCATCTTCGACAAGATGTTGGAGGAGCCGTGCCCTTACCATAAGGGGGGCGCCAACCACAAACTCAAGGACTGTCGTATGCTGAGGAAGCATTTCGACGGTCAGGGGTTCAAAAAAGATACGCGTGATGACTCCAAGAAGGAGAAGGCTGGCGGCAAGGAGGACAACAAAGATGACGACGGCTTCCCCGCCGTCCACGACTGCTACATGATCTATGGCGGGCCCTCGACTCAGTTGACCACGAGGCAGCGCAAAAGGGAGCGTCGCGAAGTCTTTGCAGCAAGAATGGCGGTGCCCCAATACCTTAGCTGGTCAAGCACTCCCATCACTTTCGACCGAGAAGACCACCCTGACAAGGTAGTCGCCCCAGGCGTCTACCCGCTCGTCGTCGACCCCATCATCGTCAACACCCGACTCTCGAAAGTGCTGATGGATGGTGGCAGCAGCCTCAACATCATCTACCTCGAGACCCTCGATCTCCTCGGCATCGATAGAGGACGCCTCCAGCCAAGCGCCGGCGGTTTCCATGGCGTCGTGCCGGGGAAAAAGGCACTGCCAGTAGGTCGAATCGACCTACCGGTCTGCTTCGGCACGGCGGCCAACTTCAGGAAGGAGACCCTCACCTTTGAGGTGGTTGGTTTCCGAGGCACGTACCACGCCATCATCGGGCGCCCGGGCTACGCCAAGTTCATGGCTATACCCAACTACACATACTTGAAGCTGAAGATGCCTGGTCCCAAAGGCGTCATCACTGTCAGTTCCTCCTTCGAGCACGCGTACGAGTGCGACGTCGAGTGCGTCGAGTACGGGGAGGCGGTCGAGAACTCCACCGAACTCGTTGCAAAGCTTGAGGCCATGGCCGCTAAGACTCCAGAGCCTAAGCGTCATGCGGGCAGCTTCGAGGCGGCGGAAGGAACTAAGAAGATCCCGCTCGACCCCAACAACTCCGACGGCAAGGTGCTGACGATCAGCACCGACCTCGACCCCAAATAGGAAGCCGTGCTCGTCGACTTTCTCCATGCAAATGCTGATATGTTTGCATGGAGTCCCTCGGACATGCCAGGCATACCGAGGGAAGTCGCCGAGCACTCCTTGGAGATTCGAGCCGGTTCCAAGCCAGTGAAGCAGCGGTTGCGCCGATTCGACGAGGAAAAGCGCAAGATCATTAGCGAGGAAGTCCACAAGCTTTTGACGGCCGGATTCATCAAGGAGGTTCATCATCCTGACTGGTTAGCGAACCCTGTATTAGTTAAGAAAAAGAATGGGAAAATGAGGATGTGTGTCGATTATACTAGTTTGAATAAAGCATGTCCAAAAGTTCCCTTTCCATTGCCACGCATTGATCAGATTATCGATTCTACCGCGGGATGTGAAACCCTTTCTTTCCTTGATGCTTATTCTGGTTACCACCAAATAAAAATGAAAGAGTCCGACCAGCTCGCGACCTCTTTCATCACACCTTTCGGGATGTATTGCTACGTGACCATGCCATTCGGGCTTCGAAACGCCGGAGCCACGTATCAACGTTGCATGCTCCACGTATTTGGCGAACATGTAGGATCAACGGTCGAGGCCTACGTCGACGACATTGTCGTCAAGTCAAAGCGACGAGGAGACCTGATCCGGGACCTCGAGGTTGCCTTCAGCTGCCTACGCACCAGCCGGATCAAGCTCAATCCCGAGAAGTGCGTTTTCGGCGTGCCTCGAGGCATGCTCCTAGGATATATCGTTTCGCAGTGCGGTATCGAGGCCAACCCCGAGAAAGTTTCGGCCATCACGAAAATGGGGCCAATCCGGGACATCAAGGGTGTGCAGAGAGTCACGGGGTGCCTGGCGGCTCTGTGCCGTTTCATCTCGAGACTAGGAGAAAAGGCATTACCGTTATATCGACTCCTAAAGAAGGTCGAGCGCTTTTCTTGGACCCCCGAGGCCGAGGAAGCACTCGAAAAGCTGAAAAAGACGCTGACCTCAGCACCAGTCCTGGTCCCACCTCAACCTGCGGAGCCGCTGCTCCTCTACATCGCGTCGACGACCCAGGTCGTCCGCGCGGCGGTGGTGGTCGAAAGACAAGAGGAGGGTCACGCGCTGCCGGTCCAAAGGCCAGTCTATTTCGTCAGTGAGGTGCTTTCGGAGACCAAGGCGCGTTACCCCCAAATCCAGAAGCTGATCTACGCCGTAATCCTTGCCCGCCGCAAATTGCAGCATTACTTCCTTGGTCATCCTATCACGGTGGTCTCTTCTTTCCCCTTGGGCGAGATAATCCAGAGCAAGGAGGCCACGGGAAGGATAGCTAAGTGGTCGGTCGAGCTCATGAGCGAGACTCTCACTTCGCGCCTCGAAAGGCCATCAAATCGCAAGCCCTGGTAGACTTCGTCGCGGAATGGACAGACTCCCAGCTTCCCCCGACTCAGGTCCAGGCGGAGCTGTGGACAATGTATTTCGACGGGTCACTCATGAAAACTGGGGCCGGGGCCGGCCTGCTGTTCATCTCACCCTTGGGCGTTCACATGAGGTACATAATCAGGATTCATTTTGCCGCATCTAACAATGTCGCAGAATATGAGGCCCTCGTCAACGGTCTCAAGATCGCTATTGAGTTAGGAGTCCGACGCCTCGACGTCCGAGGTGACTCCCAACTCGTCATCGACCAGGTAATGAAAACCTCGAGTTGCCACGACCCAAAAATGGAAGCATACTGCAAGGAGGTTCGTCGACTCGAAGACAGGTTCCACGGCCTCGAGCTTGTCCATGTCGCTCGACGCTACAACGAGGCAGCCGACGAACTCGCCAAGATCGCATCTACCAGAGGCACAGTGCCGCCTGATGCATTCTCAAAGGATCTTCACGAGCCATCCGTCGACCTAGGCAAAGGGGCTGGCGTCGACACCACCATCGCCCAACCAACTAATGCTGTCGATGCGCTCTTGATGGAGGAAGAGGTGATGGAGATAGAACGACGACCGGGTCGACCATTCGATTGGCGCACACCGTTCCTCGACTGCCTTACCCGCGGTGAGTTGCCAGAAGACAAGACAGAAGCTCGTCGTATCGCTCGACGGGCCAAATCATATGTGATCTATGGCGAAGACAACGAGCTATATCGACGGAGCCCGACGGGGGTCTTACAACGTTGCATCACCGTAGAGGAAGGCCGAAAACTCCTCGATGACCTGCACTCGGGGGCTTGTGGCCACCACGCCGCCCCACGGACCCTTGTAGGAAACGCTTTTCGGCAAGGCTTTTACTGGCCAACGGCCGTGGCGGATGCCATCGAGCTCGTACGCTCGTGTCATGGGTGCCAATTCTACGCCAAACAGACACATCTGCCCGCCCACGCTCTTCAGATGATCCCCATCACCTGGCCGTTTGCGGTATGGGGGCTCGATTTAGTAGGACCTCTACAAAAGGCGAAAGGAGGGTATACCCATTTGCTGGTGGCCATCGACAAGTTTTCCAAATGGATCGAGGCTCGACCCATCACCAACATCCGCTCCGAGCAGGCCGTCCTTTTCTTCTCCGACATCATCCATCGGTTTGGGATCCCCAATGTCATCATCACCGACAACGGCACCCAGTTCACCGGCAGAAAGTTCTTGGATTTCTGCGATCAGCATCACATCCGTGTGAACTGGTCCGCAGTAGCCCACCCTCGAACTAACGGCCAGGTCGAGCGTGCCAACGGCATGATTTTGCAAGGCCTCAAGCCAAGGATCTACAATCGATTGAAGAAATTCGGCAAGAAATGGGTCGAGGAGCTTTCCTCAGTCCTATGGAGCCTTAGGACAACGCCAAGCAGGGCCACAAAATACACCCCGTTCTTCATTGTCTACGGCTCTGAAGCTATCCTCCCCACAGACCTCCAGTATGGGTCACCACGACTCAAGGCTTACAACGAGCAATCGAACAAAGAGACTCAGGAAAACGCGGTCGACCAACTCGAGGAGGCTCGAGACATGGCCCTCCTCAACTCTGCTAGATATCAGCAGAGACTCCGACGCTACCACGACAAGCACGTGCGCAAGAGGGACCTCAACGTAGGCGACCTTGTCTTACGACGCCGGCAAAGCAACCAAGGACGCCACAAGCTGACCCCACCTTGGGAAGGCCCGTATGTGGTGGCCGAGATCCTTAAGCCAGGAACGTACAAATTGGCGGACGAAAAGGGGGCAGTCTTCACCAACGCATGGAACATCGAACAGCTACGTCGATTCTACCCCTAGAAGTCCTAGACTTACGATCCTACTTTTTGTACGAAGACTTTGTAAATGAACGCATGAATAAATAAAGTCTTTCCCTCGAGCGGCTTCTTTCTGTACCAAAAATAGTTACGAGTTATAGTCTCGACGTCAAAAGGGGATGCCGACCATGACCCATCATAGTCCGCACCCCCTCGGGGGCTACCAGAGGCACGACCCCTCCCCAAGCGTCGAAAAAGCCAAGAAATTTTCTTTTCTTGCTTGGTAAACCTTGCACGGTTCGAGTAGCTAAGGCACCTCGAGCCCCTCAAAGGCCGAGGGATAATGAGCCGGAGAACTCCCACGCCCCTAGGCTACGGAAACTCTACTCACTTCCTCACCCTTGAAGTAATCGAGGTTGTTTTTGACGAAAGATCGAGCAAGGGATACAAACGTAGGAACAAAGAGAAACAAAGGAACCTCGAGCGGAAAGACAAATAAGCAGTTAACAATTATAAAAAGATACTATATCGCGTAACAGCAGAATTAATAAAGTATCATACAAGGGGCCTCAGGCGCCCTGAGCAGGCTCGCAGGCCTCAGTCCGCGGCACGATCCTCACCGCCCTCGCCTCCGCCCGAGCTAGCCTCAGGAGGGAGCACCTCAGGCTCGAAGAGCTTGGCCAACCTTTCCCCAGGAGCCTCCGCGTCGTCGATCAAGGCATGGAGCCTCTCCTCGTTCTCCGCGTCGGTCTTGGAGATGTCGGTGACGAAGCCATGGGACACCACCTCCATGTCGTAGGAGAAGCCCGAGCAGACAACTGCCATCGCCCGCTTCACCCCGATGTGGAGGGCGTCCCGCACCCGATCTCGCAGCGTCGCGCCTATGTAGCACAACTGGTCGATCAGGGCGTCGCCTCGGGCGTCCTCCCTCGACTCATCCATAGGCTCGACCTCCCAAGAGGTCGAGAGATCGCTTATCGCCGTCCGCACTCGACGGTTCAAAGCAACCTCAGCCTCGAGCTGAGCCTTGGCGTTGCGAGCCTCGGCTTGGGCGGCCAGGAGTTCGTCCTTGAGCCCTATAAATGCCAATACAAAGAAGCTTTAGGAAAAACTCAAGGACACCTCGAAAAGGAAATTCGACAAAGGAAACATACCTTTGATGCTCTCCTCTAGGGCCGTGTTCTCGCCGACCAATCTGGTGTTGGCGCGCTCGATCTCTCTGTTGGAGCGCGCCAGCTCAGTATTGGCGACGCGGAGATCTTCGATCACCCTGCCAGCCTGAGCGACGGCTCCACTCTTCTCCAGCAATTCTCCCTTCAGACGCTCGACGTCGTCAGAGAGACTGCGGGATCGAGCTCGCTCCATCTCGAGGTCTTCGAGGGCTTTCTTCTTTGTGTCCTCGGCGGCACCCCTGGCGACCTCATTGTCCACGAACGCCACTTTCATCTTTTGGAAGGTATCGCGGAGGGAGTCCAGGTCGGTTTGGAGAAGACCCTTCTCCTTGTCCAGGTCCGCAATGACGCTCTTGTAGGACAGGGCCTCCTCCCGGGCTCTGGACGCGGCCTCCTCGACCGTAAGAGCCCGCTCCCGTAGCTGCATCGCCTCCTCCTCCGCCTTCTTTGAGACCTCCCGGGCCTCGGCCAAAGCAGCCTCCCTCGCCTTCTTCTCCTCCTCGAGTGCTATGAGTTCTTTGTAAGCTTTAAGCAGCTTTTCCTGCGACTCGAGGAGTTGATCCTTGAGGAGGGGAAGCTGCTCCCATCCGCCCCTCGTGGCATGTATGAAGCTGGACTTGATGCGAGAGGTCTCTTTCATATCCTGTGAATCAGGGGTCGGATGGATTAGAATACAGAAACCAGAAAGCACCATAAAGATTGGAGTTCAAGAGACACTTACAAAATAAGCTGGCCCGAGCCCGTTGTTGATGACGTCCGATAGGAGCCCCACCACGTGTTTCATCCAGAGGCAGAGCTCCTCGACATGCTCCCACTTCTCGACCTCCTTCTTGTCGTCGAGGAAGATATTGGGCTCGGACGGGTCGGTGGAAGCTCGGATACGAATCCGATTGGGACACCAGTTCTCCATCTCCCGATCAGCCCGCACCTTGACGCCGCGGAGAAAGTTCTCGACGGTCTCGAGGGAACCCCCGTGGCGCAAGAACAGGTCGGCGAGGCAAGGGAACCGCCCGTCGTCGTCCATCGTCTTCCACGTACCGTCCTTGCTCCCAGACGACCCGATCTCATCCTCCTCAGAGAGAAAGCGGTCCTCCCATGCTCGACGCTCCCGGAGGAACCCTGGGGCGATCCCGTCCATGCCGTAGATCGTCCTCTTGATCTCGGACTCGGGGTCGGTGGGGGTGCGCATCATGCAGGCGAGCGCCACCACTCCGTCCGCTCGCCCCGACTCTGCCCGGATCGCGGCAGGCGCCCCCGGGAGGAGCCACGCTGGGGTGGGAGGTCCGTACACCGGCAAATTTCCCTCTTGATCGCCGGGCTCTTGCGACGCCAGTGGCGCCGGTTCGGCCAAACCTTGAGGCGGGGGCTCGAGTGGCTCGTCCTCTTGGCCCCCCAGCTGCTGTTGCTGCCCCAGCTGCTGCTGCTGCTCTTCCTGCTGATGCTGCAGCTGCTCCTCCGGCTGGGGTCGCTGCTGCTGCTGCTCCAGTGACGGCTGCGTCGCCTCGCGCTCCCGCTCCTCCTCCTCCACCATCTTCCTTTGCGCCTCGAGAGCTCGAAGGCCTGCAGGCCAGGGAGTCCGTCCCGCGACGTTGGGGGTCGATGCTTCTTCCTCCATAGGTCGAGCGCCCCCCAGACGCTTCGTTGCCATCAGACGTATCGCTGATGGTGATGGGTTCCCCCTCGACCCCCAATCGAGAGGGCTCGGGGGCTCCCTCTGACGCTCGCGTCTGGGGGGCCGCATCATGAGTCGGCGGCGGCGGAGTAGGCGCGGGACGAGATGAAGCCCTCTCGACGCCGGCTGGAGGTTGGGTGCTGGATGAGCCTACAAAACAAAGGGTAAGGGTCAGACGTTATGATAACCAACGCAAGAATATCGCGACGCCCGGGAATTAACTACGAACCTGGTTCCGTGGAGGCGGCACCCGTTCTGAGCCTCTTGGCCATAGACGGTTGGGCCTGCTCAAGGGTCCGCTTCAGCCTGAGAAAAGGTCGGCGTATGAGGAAAGGTGGAAGAATGGGGGGACAAAAAACCGCAACATCAAAAGGGCTTACCCCACGGGGAGAACGGCTCGCCTTCCGCCACCCTGACCAGCAGGCCTCGAGCCACCCCGCGTCGGGGCCCTAGGCCCCTCGAGGGCAGGAACTGGCTTAGGTACGTCGGTCCCCGCCTGGCGGACGCCGGGACTCGCGCTCCTACGGCCGGCGTCTCCTTTCTTAGAGGCCGCGGCGCGACCGCGAGTTAGCGGCCCCGACGCCTGGGACCTAGCCGGACCGCTCTCCCTGGGCACCGGGGGAGGGCGCGGTGCGTCTTGGCCCGCCTTGGGCGCGGAAGGAGTGTCGGCCCGGGGACGACAAGATCCGCTCGGACCCTCCTCTGGCGCCTCCGTCCGGGGGGCGTCGACGTCACCTCGAGGCGGGCCCTCGAGAATCCGATCGAGGCGCGACGCCATCCCCTCGGAGTCGTCGCTGCCCTCGTCGTCGTCGTCATCATCATTGGGGGATTCTTCCTCAGGCTCCCCCTCTGCCTGGATTTGGCTCGACGTGCCTCTAATGCTTGGCGGTCGAGGTTCTTCTTCTTCTCCCCCTTCTTTGCGGAGTCCTTGGCAGACTTCAGCTTTTCGGCGGATTGGCGCCGTTTGTCGCGATCGACCTCGCCCTCCTTTATCGGAGGCCTCGAGGACCGGACATCAATCCGACCCTGCCAAAACTAAGGTAGACTTAGAAAAAAGAGAGGGGAGAAAGGAAACCCAAAATCGGGGATGCGCGTAAGAAGAAAGCGTACCAGATCGATCGAGCCTGCGTCAGGTCTCATGGGGAAGCCGTTGACATGCCCCGGCTGAAAATCACCGTCAATTGCGGCCCTGACTCGGGCCGCGACTTCATCGTCCGCCGGAGGCTCGTTGGACATCCGACATGCCTCGAGGTCCCGAGATGAGACGCCAGGGCCCATCTCGTCCATCCTCAACGGTCGTGACATCAGAGGGAGAACTCTCCGATGATGGACGGCCGAGAGGACGAGGGCGGCGGTCAAACCTTCCTGGCGAAGCTTCTTCAGAGCGTCGAGGAGAGGGTCGAGCCGAGACTGATGAGCTTGGACGACGCCGTACGTCCAGTCCGCTGGACGCTCCAAGATCAGACGGCCCGAGTAGGAAGGCAGGAGGTTGTCGTCGTTCCGCAGGTAGAACCATTGGGAGTCCCAGCCGGCGTGGTTGGTCGACAACCCTACCGGGATGTACTCCCGCGGCCGGTCCGTCTTCCCCGTCTTCTGTACCAGATTGAGGCAACCCGCCCGCACAGGCTTCCTTACGCCCGTGGTTCCGGTGGAGGCGTGAAACAGCTCGCCCCTGTAGAGGTGGAGCCACAGCTCCCAGTGCGGCATCATCCCCAGGAAGCCCTCACACACGGCGGCGAAGACCGCCGCTACGGTGATGGCGTTCGGAGAGAAGTGCTGGAGCTCCACCCCGTAATGGAAGCAGAGGGCCCGCATGAAGCGGCTTGGGGGCGCGCCCAGACCGTGGCGGTGAAACTTGGCGAACGACACCACGTAGCCCTCGGGCGGCTGAGGCGCCCTGTGACTCGCCGGCGGCGCGATCCACTCTGGCGACGACAGCGAGGTGCGGCGGCGCAGCAGTCCCTCCTTCTCAAGCTCTAACAGCCGGCGCTCCGTCATCGACGACGGGCGCCAGTCGTCGGCGGCGACGAGTCTTACAGGCATCTCGGCTAAAGGGACGGTGGGTTCGCTACAGCTCGAGGGGGCGTGTGCGTGTGAGATGGCGAGGAAGCAAAGGCAGCAAAGGAATAAGAGCGAGAAGGCGGAAGGGAGAGGAACGGCGGTGACGCGACGACGTATTTATAGGCAGCTGTCCGCCAACGGACAGATCCGAGAAGTAAGGTAACTCTCCCCATAAATGCGCCGCCTGACGGTTCTCTCTCTCTCCTCACAGGCCGGACTCTCCGAATTCCTCGCCGATACGGTGTCGTAACGTCATCCGCCTAAAAAGGCGCGCCCAACGGGCAGAAAGGCGAACCGCCACGGCCGTTTCCATCCCTCGTAAGCCAAGGGACGTAACCACAAAAGTCTCGAGAGGTCGATGGCTGGCCCACCAAAAGGGTTCGACAGCCGATCTCGAGCGCCAGAGTCAGGGATCCCCAGCGAGCGGTCGAAGATCGAGGCCCGCCTCGAGGACTCGCTGGCGATGTTCAAGGTAGGGTTGAGACAGTCGAAAGGAATCCCCCCGACGGGAGGCATCGAGCCGCCGGTCTCTATCGAATGAGACTGGTATCCCCGACCACGTCGACCCTGCTTTATGAGGACACCTCCGGCTTACAGCTGACCCCCTTGAAAGGGGCACAGGTTCTCACTTGGACTGCCCGCTAGGAACTCCATTTGGGATGGAAGACGCTCGCTCTATCGAGAGTACGTTGAAACCCCCGGGTAAAAACGAGCCAGTCAGAATCTTCCACCACTGGTGTCGAAAGCGTTTCTGCGAATTAGACAACATAACCCTCGAAGGAGTCAAAAACTCCTCCGAGGGCTCGGGGGCTACTGTCGAGGGTATCGGTAAGGGGTACCCTCAGTGATGCGCATTATGAGATTGCCCGTACGAAGGTCGAGATCCTCAATTCGACGCTCTAATCTTACGTATGCGCCGCCATCGACGGTCGCAGCCTCGAAGACGGAAATAGCGTCGAGCGAATCGGTCAGGGCTCGAGCGACGACTGCCGTCGAAAACGGAAGCGGGCTCGAGCGAACCGAGAGGCGTCGGGCACAAGGACACTGTCCGCCGCCTGACGCGCGCACGCGGGCCGGAGCATTAAATGCACCTGACGCTTCCCCACCTAACACACGGGTCACGGAAGGCGTGATAGGGAACAAGCTTCTGTCCCATCGTTCTTTTTGCAGCCTTCCCACCGAACGACCCAGGGCGTGTCAGGACGCAGGAAACAAGGATGGAACGTCTAATCGGGACCCCCTCGAGACACCCAAGGTCAGCGCTCCAGATATCAGCATATTACATGGCGCCCGACCCTCGACCGAACCGGGTCCCTTCCTAGGGACAAGTTGGGCGTCGACTAACAACACCACAGCTACCCCGCCGGGTACCACAGCATGCGACCTCAGAACCAGCACAAGGCGGCTGGCAGGGCAGAACGCAGGAGCACGCGTAATCATCATCGGGCTATCAAGATGGGACGGCTCGAGGCCATGCCGTACGGAAGCCTCGAGTAGGTCAGCGCTCCATGCGGCTATCGATCCCTACTCTAACATCTACGCATGTACCCTGTGTCTCTCCTTGGAGCTATAAAAGGAGAGACTCAGGAATAGAAGAGGGGGACATCACAACACAAGACCACGCTCATACGTAGTAAAGCTCCACACTTCATACCACGCTTGTATTCGCCCCTGTACAAGCACTTAGGTGCAAGATAATACAAACTCTCTCCCCCCGCTGGACGTAGGGCCTTCTCTTGCCCGAACCAGGATAAATCTCTGTGTCTTCTTGCATCACCATCCGGAAAAGGGAGCACGCATACAAATTTACTCGTTGGTGTGACCCCCCGGGGGAAAAACACCGACAGTTCTAGTTGTAATCTAGAAAATAGGGAGAGAGAAGATCAGAGCGGAGGAGGAGCCGGATCTGTTGTATCTTCCTCAACATTATACTTTTGTAGCAACTGGTTCGTTCTTCATCGTTCTCCAAGTTCTTCAATTCATAATTCCTGAGTTCTTTAATTACTTTCATTTACATTCAAGTTATTTATTGGATTCCCGCTTGCATGAAGTGGTCTAGTCTTTGAAACGTTAGAGTAGTAGTTATAGATTAGACGTGGTGTTTAGTCTTGCAATTACCTAGAATTATGCCCAATCCTGTGGATTGTTGTGGTAGCCCTAGGGTAGTGACAGCCCTAACGGTCGACATATTCCACCTCGTTCAAATCGGTGTTTGTAGGACCGAAGTCAGAGCTTCCTAGCCCCCTTCTCATCTGTTTCTGTGGTTAGTGTTCTGATGTCCCGAAATAAATAATCTTTGAATTAATTCTTTATTCTTAGATCAATTAGAGAACTGTCAGAAAACTTCCTCTCTACCCACCGAAAATAATTATATAGTTATCCTTGGGCGATCTTGAATCTTAATTAGTACACTCACGTTCCTTGTGGAAAATCGATACTCTAGAATACTCCCGAGTAAAAGCTACATCGGTATCCGTGCGCTTGTGGATTTTTCTGTTTGCGTTTAAAATACCCAACATTGAGCTGATCCAATCTCAAAGTTGCATTGCTTCATTTTATTTCCTTTAATTGAGGTTAGGAAAAGCCATACTATGAAGGGGAATTCTAGAATTGTTGGTCAATCGTGCAACCAGATTCTCATCTTCACAAAACAACATCCTCTTTCACAGCCAAAACAGTCCACAAAACAGTTTCACACTTGACCTGCTCTGGCTTGGGTGGCAATGCCGCCCATCAAGGGCAGCAGTGCCTCCCTCTACTGACCATTGGGACCAGGGGGTGTCTATACCTCTAGACACTCCCCACAACAGTCATCACAAACCTCAGACAAAATATCTCGTGCTCAGTCAGACCAGAGCTCTCTCTCTCCTCCATTGTTGCTCCTACATCCCTCAAGCAAATCCTTGATTTCAACCATCAATCCTTGAGAGAAAAGGCAGCAAAACTCGATTGGAGAGTAGATCCACTGATCCCCAAAGTCTAAGAGCATTTGGTTCATGTTTGGTCGGCGGTTCTAGGGTTTGTTACTCTTGGAGCTTGCTCCTAGCCGGCTAGGCGTCGCCGATGAGCTTGCCCTCTTGTATGGCAGCCTTGGGAGGTTTGTAATCTCTCTTGCAGCTAAGAAATAACCCCTCACCTCAAGAGTTCACTCTCTTGACTTGAGAACGAGGGTAGGGCAAGCCTTTGTGGCGAGCCCAAGCCTTTGGTGGCTTCCTCAACAACGTGGACCTAGGCAAGCCTTTATTGTGAGCTGAACCATGGGATAAATCACTGAGTCTTGTGTGCTTCTTGTAGATTATTCTCAAGTTATACTCTTTTAGGGTTTGGTGGCCCGATCTAGTCTTGTGAGACTTTTCTGTGGTATCCAGTCTTCGCACTAGGTCTTATCTTCATTTTGTAGGATTGTGTTCTCCACTGTCTTATCTTCCTGCAAAAACTCTTTACTTTCTGAGTTCTAGTTGAAGGCCGGCAGTGCCGCCCTATGTTTTAACAGAGTTTCAAGTTGAATTTTTTATAGGCCTATTCACCCCCCCCTTTAGGCCTCTTTAACTTCCAGGAGATCCTACGGTTGAGATCTGTCCACTCTGCGATGAAGTCGACAAGGGCTTGAGACTTGACAGTTGTACGACTCTGGAAATCCAATGAAAAGGGCCATAGCTCCATAACCCATTGTAGAATTCTGCCATTGGCGTCCTTATTGCGCAAGATATCCCCCAGCGGGAAGCTTGTAGTTACTATGATGTGATGGTCGTCGAAATAATGCTTCAGCTTCCTAGAAGTGATGAGGATAGCGTAGATTAACTTTTGTATCTAGGGGTACCTAGTCTTGGATTCATTTAGAACTTCTCTTATGAAGTATACTGGTCGCTGGACTTTGTAGACATGGCCTGGTTCGTCCCGCTCTACCACGAGTGTCGTAGAGACGACTCGGTCGGTTGCCATGATGTAGAGGAGTAGTTCCTCGTTATGTTGAGGCGCAGTGAGGACAGGAGGTGAAGTGAGGAAAACCTTGAGCTGCGTGAATGCAGCGTTAGCATCCTCTGTCCAGGAGAATTTTTCGGACGCCTTTAGTAGTTTGAAGAAGGGGAGCCCTTTCTCTCCCATTCTAGAAACGAACTAGCTAAGATCGACCATGCATCCCGTGAGCTTCTAGACGTCTTTTACATTTCTAGGTGGTTGCATATCGAGCACCGCCTTAACTTTTGAGGGGTTCGGTCGTATGCCGTCGTGGCTGACGATGTTACCGAGCAGTATGCCGGAAGGGACCCCAAAGATGCACTTTTTGGGGTTAAGCTTCGACTTGTATTTGTTCAGCGCTTTAAAGGTGCGGTCTAGGTTGTCGATCAGAGTGCTGGCATCTCTGGTTTTGATGACAACGTCATCGACGTAGGCTTCGACAAGGTCGTCGCGTATCTCGTCGTGGAGGCATTGCTGAATAGCGCATTAGTAAGTGGCTGCGGCATTTTTTAGTCCAAAGGACATGGTTGTGTAGCAGTATGCTCCAAAGGGAGTGATGAAAGAAGTTTTAATCTGGTCATCCTCTTTTAATGAGATCTGGTGATAACCAGAGTAGCAATCAAGAAAAGAGAGTAATTCGCATCCGGCCGTTGAATCGACCACCTCGTCTATGCGGGGGAGACCGAAAGGATCTTTAGGACAATGTTTATTGAGATCAGTGTAATCAATGCACATTCTCCATTCATTATTGTTTTGTCCTTACAAGGACCGGATTGGCAAGCCAATCAGGATGATACACTTATTTAATAAACCCGGCTGCTAAAAGTCATGTAATTTCTGTCCTAATAGCCTCCTTTTTGTCACGAGCAAACCGTCGTAGCTTCTGCTTGATTGGCCTTGTGGTCTTCGAGATGTTTAAGGAGTGCTCGATCAGGTTTCGTGGGACACCGGGCATGTCTGCGGGTTTCCATGCGAAAACGCTTACATTGTCCCTTAGAAACCTAAGGAGCGTGTCTTCCTATTTGGCGTCCAAATTGGCTCTGATGAGAGCCGTTTTCTCTGGATCGCCTTCGACCAGCTGGACCTCCTTGTGTTCCTTGGACTTGACGCTCTTTCTTGGGGTCTACTGTTCGGGTATCTTGAGCTGGTCGGATGAAGCTTGTGTTGCTTGGGACATGGTTTCTGCCATCAGAATCGAGAGGTCTATTGCTTCGGTGATCTTGAAGCTTTCCTCCTTGCATGTGTATGCTGTGTAAATGTTGCCCCTGATGGTCAGGAGGCCCTTCTCGGTTGCATCTTGGGGACCAAGTACGAGTAGTGTGGTACTGCCATAAACTTGATGAGATAGGGGTGGCCCAGGATGGCATGGTAAGTTCTATCAAAGTCGGCGACCATGAAGTTTACAAATTCTATGCGAAAGTCATCTGGCATTCCAAACTACACGGGCAACGTTATTTGGCCAAGAGGTATTGAGCTTTGGCCCAGTAGAACACCCCAGAATTGGGCTTCATATGGTTTCAGCTGTGCCAAGGTTAGCTTGAGGGCAGGCAGGCTATTTGCGAAACACGATGTTGATGGAGCTGCCACCGTCTACGAGTATGCGCTCGAATCTAACGCTGATGATGCACAGATCTCGGATAACGGGAAACGTCCTGGTTCTAGGATGGCAGCCCATTGGTCTTGTGTGCTGAAGGACATCTCCCAGTGCGACCAGGGTGGGAACTTGGGGTTAGTGATCAATCCATCAGAGCTATCCACATTCAGGCTGTTGACACCATTTTTGGGCACGTGTCCAGGATGGCAGGACAGGGTGGCAGTACGATGCGGGTTGCTGGTAAGGATGGTTGCCGATGAGGGAAAGGTTGAATGTGACTAAGTCCTCAGACAGTAATATGGTGCCGATGACCAAGTAAAAGGGTCTGCCGATGACTATGGCAGGGGGATTGCCGATGATGCGAAGGAGGAGTCCGGAAACTGCCAGTCGTCATGTGGAGGAGTTTCGGTTTGTCACGAAGGATGGTTTTATTATTTCCTTATGTTATTCGTATCGTTTTGTATACGGGTTCCGTGTAATTTGGAATTCGAATTCTAATCGTGTCTGGTCGTAGCTCTTTGAGCAGGGTATAAATATAAGCCCTAAGACCTTGTAATCAGGATATCTATCAATCAATCAAACACACGTTTTTTACTCATATTCCAGCATTTACTTTTCGACGACTTCGTCATACGTTTTCTTTTTGTTACGAGTTCTTAGGAATTCGTCGACTCAAGCTCGGCGTATCCTCAAGTTCCGCGTGAGTACCTCTTAGCCGTGACATCCGGGCGTATCGCTGTTGTCAGGACTAAAGTATTCGAGTTATCACCTTTGCCGATAGTAAGGTCAAATCGGCTGGCACGCCTTAACGTTTGGATCGGGTATTAGCCCTTTGTGTTTGCAGACTAGTTTTTGCATCAACACATCTTCTGGCACGCCCAGTGGGACAGATTCAAGATCAAGATCAACATGTCGATCTCTGACCTCGATCAAGACAACGTCATCCCCGTGACGGAAGCTAACCTCAAGGATGAGCAGAAGCAAGCTATTGCCCAAGCTATGGAAGAGTTCAAGCAGCAATGCCTGAAGTCTTTCAGCATAAACAGGAGCGGCGAGGTGGTCCAGAAAGATGCACTGCCGGCACCACGGCAGGTCACCTTTGACGCCAATCCTGGCAAGCTTCAAGACATGGTTGATAATGCCATCAATCGAGCGTTGATTAACCAAGCTGGTGTACTGTCTAATACGGTTTTCAACGCCGTGGCAAGAACCTTCAAGGAAGGACAAATCCCGCCGGATTATGTGGGCCCTTCCCATCATCAACCCACGGCACCAGAGGTCACGGCTCCATCGGCTGCCTTGACAAGTGCGAGTGCACAGTCTGCCGTTCCTCCGAGTACATTGGGGACTACTGGTGCACTATCTATGCCGATGGTAACCAATCCACAAATTTCAGTTGGGCAGCATAAACTGACAACAGATATGTTGGCATCGGCAATGTCGGGGTTAACTCTTCCTCCTAACTGGTGGGGTTATGGTATGCCTCCAGAGTTGACGCCGGGAACATCACAGATAACTGACATGAGGGGCAAAACTCCTATGACATCGGTACCTTCCAATGTTCCGGTGAACCAGAGTCCTCGGTATACCACAACTACTACTGCAAGGCCTCACACCGGAAATCCTCAAGATCCAATGTTCCAGATGCCTAACGCATCGGCAGAATCAATGCTGGTGCAACAGAGGCCTATGGCCCAGTCAGGGTATGTCAATTCAACGACAGTACCCAATTACCAATCATCGGCAGCACCTATGCCGATGAACGCTAATAATGGATGGCTTGGACAGCAAGCCTTTCCACAGTCGCCCCAGCAGGGTTATCAGACTAGGGCAGGTTTATCCCGGGTTCCAAGGTCAGGGAATTCCCAACCAGCCAATAAATTTTGGACAGCAACTCGGAGGACAGCCAATCGGTGGACAGCAGTTTGGTAGTCCGCAGATTGGAGGACAGGTGACCAATACGATGTTCCATACAGGTCACGTCCCGAACAGACACGTGGAGGTTCGCCACCAAATGCCAGATCCGCAGCCGCCTCATCGGCAAGATGCCGATGCGTATTGAGCCGATAAGATTGCCGAAGTAATGAGGGAACAATTTGGGATAAAACCCAAAGTCAACACTTATTCTTATCGGACACCGTATCCTCCAGCGTATGATTTGATCCCGCTTCCACATCGGTACAAAGTACCGGATTTTACAAAGTTTTCCAGATAGGACGACACGTCAACCATGGAGCATGTCAACAGGTTCATTATTCAATGTGGAGAGGCTGGTAACAGGGACGAATTGAGGGTTCGCCTATTTTCATCATCATTGTCTGGATCGGCCTTTACTTGGTTCATATCATTGCCTCCCAATTCAGTAATTACTTGGGCCGATCTAGAGAAGCAATTCCACAGATATTTCTTCTCGGGGGTTCATGAGAAGAAGATCATCGACTTGGTCAAGTTGAGGCAACGTAATGATGAGTCGGTTGAGGGATTTGTGCAGAGGATACGAGAGGTCAAAAATAAATGCTATAGCCTGGTTCTGGATGATCGGCAGCTAGCCGATTTGGCTTTCCAGGGTTTGTTGCCACACATCAGGGATAAGTATGCCTCTCAGGAGTTTGAAAGTTTAAGTCACTTGGTGCAGAGGATATCTGATCAAGACATCAAGCCTTTCGAGCCTAAGAGGGCATGGAATAAGAAAGTCTCATTTGTTGATGAAGTAACAAGCTCAGATTCCGATGAAGAACCAGTAATCGGTTCAGAATGGGTAAAAAACAAGAAGCCGATGTCTTGTCCTTTTGGGCAGAAGGAACCAGAGAAGTTTGCATTTGACACCGCCAAGGCCGATAGGATATTTGACTTTCTACTTCAGGAAGGTCAAATCAAATTGTCACCTAACCACGTGATCCCGTCGGCAGAAGAGTTGAAGAGGATGAGATATTGCAAGTGGCATAATGCAACTTCACATGATACCAATGAGTGCAAAGTATTCAGACAACAGCTGCAATCAGCCATAGAGTCAGGGAGAATCAAGTTTGATAGTTCCAAAGCCCAGAAGCCGATGAAGATAGACCAACATCCTTTCCCGACGAACATGTTGGATGCTAAGGGGAAGGCTAAGGTCTTAACGTCGGAGACAGCTGAGAAGAGTGCATCGGTAGATCCTCAGCATCAAGTTACTACCGCCAATGCAAGAAGTAAGGGCTTGGTCCAGGAAGGAGCTAGCTCGGGAAGAATTCCTCGATCTGGTATTGTCATAACTCATAGAAGGCCTCGAGAAGATGGCAACAACGGGAAGATCGGTACCGGCGCCAGCAGGAAGATTATCAACGGGAAGAAGAGAGACGCCGACAGGAGTGGAATCGGCACAGGGATCATTGGAATTGCCCATTCTTCATCCATTGTTGGGAGGAAAATATCAAGCTTCCTACTGTCAGAGACTGCCCTGAGTGCAACGGTTATGATCGGTACGACAGGAACGATCGGCGTTATCATGATGATGAACGACGATTTAATGGGCCGATCAGAGGAAGGGCGTCAGTTCATGATCGGCTGGGGGGCAGGCTTAGCGTTCGCGATCGGCTCGGTGACCGTGTCCAGTATTTTCCCAGGAACCAAGAGGAGCTTGAAAGAATGGCTGATGCGCGGGTTCCCGATGAATTCATATTTTGCAGGGATACTAACACGCATCGCATGGAGTCAAGAGAGAACCAACGCCCGACGGCAAGACAAAGGCCACTTCCTCCATGGTGCCCTCAAGGATTAACTAAGACACAGAAAAGGAGATTGCAACGTGAAAGGCAGGAAGAGCTAAATAAAGGAGAGAACTCTGGGAGTCGGCAGCCGTCAGACGCTAAGAAAGAAGGTCCATCGGCAGGCGTCAACATGGTATTCATGTTGCCGATGGAGTTTCTTGCACCGGCTAGTGACGATGAGTTGGGATTTTCTGATCAGATAGCTCAGTTGGCTCTGGATCCAATGACGGCTATCTTTGAGAAACCTGCCGATAACGAGAGGCAGCATCTTAAAGCTTTGTTCCTCAAAGGAAGGGTTGATGGGCAGCCAATGACTAAGATCCTAGTTGATGGTGGGGCTGCTATTAATATTATGCCATATGCAGTATATCGGAAGCTTGGGAAAGGGGATCAAGATTTGACCAAGACCGATATGATGCTCAAAGACTTCGAGGGAAACGTGTCTCCGGTCAAGGGGGCGATATGTGCGGAGTTGACCATCGGCAGCAAGACCTTGCCGACAACCTTTTTCGTGATCAGCGGAAAAGGTGCCTAGAATTTATTATTGGGGAGAGATTGGATTCATGCCAATTGTTGTGTCCCATCTACAATGCATCAGTGCTTGGTTCAGTGGGTAGGTGACAAGATTGAGATCGTCCCAGGGGATTCTTCTTATGTTATCGCATCAGCAGAAGCGGATACTTATGAAAAGACTAGGTGCATTTCAGGAGAAGTTTGGGAGAAAGATTTTCTCAAAGTTGCCGATTATGAGATTCCACCGATCCAAGCAGTCGGTTCTGACGACGGTTTTTAATGGATAGATTCGCCGATGATGGAAAATTAGGCCAGGGATTCACATCGGCCGATGATTTGGTAGAAGTGGATATAGGAAGTGGTGATAAGCCTAGGCCTACTTTTATTAGTGCTAAACTAGATCCTGAGTGTAAAAGGCAATTAACTAGTTTGTTAAAGGAATATAAAGATTGCTTTGCTTGGGATTATACAGAGATGCCTGGTTTAGACCGATCAATTGTTGAACATCGGTTACCCATTAAGTCTGGATTTCGGCCACATCAGCAACCAGCCCGCCGATGTAATCCTAACATTCTACCTGATATTAAGGCCGAAATCACTAAACTTATTGAAGCTAAGTTTATTCGGCAGTGTCGGTATGCTGAATGGATTTCCAATGTCGTCCCGGTTTACAAGAAGAACGGGAAGCTTCGGGTGTGCATTGATTTCAGGAATCTCAATAAAGCTACGCCGATGGATGGATACCCAATGCCTGTCGCCGATCTACTGGTTGATGCTGCGGCTGGCCATCGGGTCATCAGCTTCATGGATGGTAATGCGGGTTACAATCAAATATTCATGGCAGAAGAGGATATTCCAAAAACCGCATTCAGGTGTCCTGGTCATGTTGGACTATTTGAATGGATAGTCATGACTTTTGGGTTAAGGAATGCCAGTGCTACTTATCAAAGGGCTATGAATTTTATATTTCATGAGTTCATCGGCAAGATCGTAGAAATTTATATTGATGATGTGGTGGTCAAGTCTGGAGATTTCTCAAAGCATCTTGCCGATTTACGAAGAGTGTTGGAGTGCACAAGGAAGCATGGATTGAAGATGAATCCCAACAAGTGTGCATTTGGTGTATCGGCAGGGCAGTTTCTTGGTTTCATGGTACATCAGAGGGGTATTGAAATTAGTCGAAGATCTATTGACGCTATCAATAAAATAGTGGCCCCTACCAATAAAACCGAGCTCCAATCTTTGATCGGCAAAGTGAATTTTATCAGAAGATTTATATCGAATTTATCTGGGAGAATTCGTGCTTTCAGTCCTCTTCTTAAATTGAAAGCCGATCAGGAGTTTGTTTGGGGAAAAGAACAGCAGTTGGCTCTAGATGAAATCAAAAGGTATCTAGTAAACCCTCCAGTTTTAGTTCCACCTCAACAAGGGAAACCCTTCAAATTATATTTATCTACCGATGGATCAGTTATCGGTTCAGCTTTGGTTCAAGAATTTGAAGGGAAAGAGAGGGTAATTTATTATTTGAGTAGGAGGTTAATTGATGCTGAAACCAGGTATTCGGCCATTGAGAAGCTGTGCTTATGCTTATATTTTTCATGTATCAAGCTAAGACATTACCTGTTGTCGGCCGAATGTGCTGTTGTTTGCAAAGATGACGTGGTCCGATACATGCTATCTATGCCGATTATGAGTGGTAGGATCGGTAAATGGATTTTGGCGCTGTCGGAGTTCGATTTGCGTTACGAATCGGCTAAGGCGGTCAAAGGGCAGGTTATGGCCGATTTTGTGACTCAGCATTGCGGTCTAGTGGAAACCTTGGAAATTGCACCCTGGACGCTCTTCTTTGATGGATCTACCTGTGACCGGGGAGCAGGAATTGGCATTGTATTAGTTTCTCCTAAGGGGAGGAAGTATGAATTTTCCTTGCCGATTGTTGCTACATCAACAAATAATCAGGCTGAGTATCAAGCTCTGATCAGGGGATTGGAGTTGTTAAGAGAAGTTCGTGCTGATGCTGTTGAAGTATTCGGAGATTCCATGTTGGTTATAAATCAATTGGCCGGAAGCTATGAATGCCGGAGTGAAGTTCTCATAACCTATTTCGAGAGAAGTATACAACTGTTAAAGGAATTCAAGAACTTCCGATTGGAGCATATTCCCCGATTGCATAATGAAGACGCTAATCGGTTAGCCCAGCATGCCTCGGGATATCAGCCAATGATTAATGCGACATCGGTAGTCAGTGCCGGTGATTGGAGGGAGGAAATTATTGATTATCTAAAAGATCCATCCAAAAAAGTTGAAAGACGGGTTCGATTTCAAGCAACCAAGTATGTGCTCCTTGAAACTGAATTGTATTATCGAACTATCGACGGAATTCTTCTCCGATGCTTGGGTGATGATGAAGCCAGAAGTTTGATGGGAGAAATCCATGAAGGAGTGTGTGGAGCGCATCAGTCAGCTTTTAAGATGAAGTGGATGATTCGAAGGAATGGATATTTTTGGCCAACCATACTTGAAGATTGTTTTAAATATTTCAAGGGATGTCAAGGTTGTCAAAAGTTCGGTAATATCCAGAGAGCACCCGCATCGGCTATGAATCCTATAATAAAACCTTGGCCGTTTCGGGGGTGGGCCATCGATCTGATCGGCCAGATTTATCCACCATCTAGCAAAGAGCATAAATTCATTCTAGTTGCCACTGACTATTTCACCAAGTGGGTCGAAGCTATTCCTTTGAAGAAAGTCACATCGGCCAATATGATTGATTTTGTGAAGGAGCATATTATTTACCGATTTGGGATTCCCCAAACGATTACCACCGATCAGGGCACCATGTTCACGTCGGGGGAGTTCGATGAATTCGCAATCGGTATGGGAATTAAAGTGTTGAATTCTTCTCCTTACTATGCTCAAGCCAATGGGCAGGCCGAAGCGTCTAACAAGGGAATTATCAAGCTTATTAAACGAAAGATTGAAGAAAATCCTAGGCGGTGGCATACATTGTTAAATGAAGCACTGTGGTCTTATCGGATGGCTTGTCATGGATCAACCAAGGTGTCACCTTATCAATTGGTGTATGGACATGATGCAGTTTTGCCTTGGGAGATTAAGGCTGGATCTAGGCGATTATCTTTTCAAGATCAATTGGCTGCCGATGATTATGCCACTTTGATGACCGATGAGTTAGATGATTTAGCAGGGCATCGGTTAAAGGCTTTAATGAGTATAGAAGAAAATAAGAAGAGAGTTGCCAGAAGGTATGATAAAAAAGTGAAGGCTAAGGAGTTTGCCGATGGGGATTTGGTATGGAAGTTGATTTTGCCAGTCGGGACTAAAAGTTCAAAGTTTGGGAAGTGGTCTCCTAATTGGGAAGGTCCTTATCGGATAAAACGCTCAGCTCCTGGTAATGCCTATATTCTAGAAACTCTCGAAGGAGTTGAATTTCCCAGAGCGTTAAATGGCAAATATTTGAAGAAGTACTACCCCAGCATATGGATCGATGCATAAAAAGTTAAGTGCCGATAACACTCCTATCGGCTGAATTTAAATGTTCAAGGGCAGGCTTAATGTTTCAAAAGATGCCGATAACAGTCTTATCGGCTAGACTAAAAGCTAAAAGCGGAGAAACAAAGGTGTGTCGCCGATGAAAGCTTCAGATGTTCAGCAGCGCTTGGATTGCGGATATGGCGCGCAGCCGAATCTGGTTGGCTGTCTCTATCTCTTTGATATCGTCATCGGCAGAACCTTCGATCGGCTTCAGCTTCCTCTTCAGTTGCAGCGCTTTACGACCATGGACGTTTCGTTCCTGTTCAAGATGCTTGATGGTCTCCGGCAGTTGACTATCTTCTTGCTGAGCTTGGGACAGGGCGTCTTCTACTTGCTTGAGTTCAGCCAGCAGAGCTTCTCTTTTTGCCGATAGATCAGACATTTTCTGCTTCAGTGCATCACCTGAGGACTTTAAGATGCCGATGTTCTTATGTTTCTCATCGGCTAAGAGTTTTTCTTTCATCATCTCCTCAGAGAGCTGGATTTGAGCAGCTCTATCGGCAAGGCGTCGAGTAGCTCCCTGGTACTGTAGCTGGCGGCTTTCTAGATGTGCAGCGTGGAAAAGTGCTTCTTCGGCATCGGCAGGAATTTGGCTTCTAAGAGTCTTGAACAGGGCCTTGGCTGGGTCAGAATCGTCGACCAGTTGAGTTGTGTCTTGATGAAGTATGGCCGATAGCTCCTCCAGCCTAGCTCTGGTTTCTGCCGATACAATTCCAACTGCCCGAGAGGAGCTTGCTTCCTCGCCTTCTTCTTCGAAGATATCAATAGCGAAGGAGAACAAGCTGTCGGGAGAATCTTGCTCCTGAAAATGAAAATGAAATAGGTCAATTTTATGGTCAAAACTTCGGCAGATGATACCGATGGAAAAGTGGATGACTTACTTGCTTCAAGGCGATTTCCTGCCTTTGACTCAGAGAGGCCGATGGAGCTGCAGGTTGATCGGCAAGTGTTGCCGATAGAACGATATCGCCTGAAAGAAGACAGGAAGGATTATAAGAATAAATGAAAATAAGTTTATCGGTAGGAGTATTGTTGGGATATGTTACCCGGAAGAGGAACAACAGTTGTTTGAATTGAGGAAACCGCCGATGATATGACTGGACCTGCCGGGCCAGTTGTTTGTTCACCTACGTCAGCTGACATACCTGCCGTTTGAGGTTCTTCTTGCTGAGGTTCTTCCATCTGTGGTGCTTCCTGTATTGATTGAGGAGATGGTGCTTGCTGTGCCTGGACTTCTGGAGGAGAAGGGGAAGATTCCACCGGGATTGGAGACACCGGAGGAGGAGGAGGAGTTGCCACTTTCTGACGCTTTGTTCCAGTCTTAGCACCTTGGACGCCTTTCCTCTTTGGCTGGCTGGACTTGGGGGGATCGGCACCTTGGCGTTTGGCTTTTGCCGATGCACCAGTTTGCTGCAACAACGATAAAGAGTTTATGAGCACAGATAACCGATATAAAGATAGTCAGCATAAATAAAAAAGAGTTTTAACAGATTGCCTTGAAAGCTTGCGCCAGAGTGGAAGCAGTTACCGTTGGTGATGTCTGAGTTTTCCTGGTGGTAACTTTCTTGAGACGCGCACCCCGGTGCACGATGGAAGCCAGAGTGGGAGCATTGTGGCCGATTGAGGAGATCGGGCCTGATGGGAATAAGTCGATCGGCTTGCCACTCCTGCTAACCGATGGGGGGGTGTTGTCAATCTGCAAAAAGAATACAGGGGTAAGTTACCGATGGGAATAGTATTGGAAAATGAGACATCGGTTTAAAATACTTACAGTGTCGTCAGGGACTTTGTATTCGGGGTCGATCATGCCGCGGTATGAGAGGACCGGTCTGCAGAATAGATTCTCCTTCCATTCTGCCCACCATAGCTTGTATGCTTGAGTGATAAAGGCAGCTGGAACCCATTCTGACAGATCTACATCTGTATTGGCATTTGGTGGTAGCTGGGCTACTCGAGTCCACTCGAGGAGATTAGCGATGGGTTCTCTGGGCTTTATTACATCGGCATAAGGAAGTGCGATCGGCAATTGGCCGAAAGCTAGCTGGCGAGCTAATGCCGATGGATTATAAAATTCATAGGTTTGGGGAGAGGTTTTCGTGCTGCCGAAGAAGTTCACTGGTATGGCTCTGGGAGTCACGATTGCCATCATCACCTCATTGTCCCTATCAAGAGCTTCGTCGAACGGATTGAAGGTCAGAGGGAGCATGCTATCTGGGTCGTCATAAGCCAGCCATGGTCGTTCATCTCTGGCCAGACCCTCATACAACGTTTCGAAGAATCGGCCGATCTGATCCGGAGTGTTCCCTGAACCGGGTAAAACTATAACAGTTTCGCCAAAGTTCAGGGGGGCACGTGTTGCCGATTCCTCTTCACCCAACACATGGTTCTCGGCTATATCTCTTGGGAAGTGCTGAGAGAACAAGTTGAGATCGAGGCGCTTGTGCAGGTGCAGATTGAGCCACATATTAATAAACCACCAAGGACCTCCCAAGTTGCCGATAGGTTGGCCGAGCAGGAGTTTCTAGACTACCTGATGAAGAAGGTGATAAACAGCGCCGAGCAAATAACGACCGAGAGGAAATTGACCACCGCTAGCCAGTCTTTCTGCTGCCGATAGATAGACAGAAGTCGGTCCTGCCGATCGACCACAGAATACAAACTTGTCTAGCCACATGTTCAGAAAGGTGGTTTGTTCCTTTATGGTGACAGGCCCTCTCCCGCGGTACTTCTGGATGTACCCTGACCAGCCGCCGATAGCGCGAGTCTCCACTTTGGCACTGGGGGCGGTATCAAAAAAGTGGGTGCTATCGGCAGAAGATATGTCTAACCCAGTAAGCATGGCTACATCGGCAAGGGTAGGAGAAGCAGGGCCGTGGCCAAAAACAAAAGCGTTGAGAGTGTCTGACCAAAAGTAAGACGAAGCTATCAGCAATGACTCGTTCCTGTGCATATCGGCAATGGACAGCCTAATACATTGAGCTAATTTCCTCTCACCCCATTGAACTTCATAAGAGTTGCTGACCCTCAAGAACCAGTCTTTCCACCCTACAGTAGGGCTAGGCCAAGAGCGAAAGGTATCCTTCCATAGATCTAGAGCAAAGTTTTCAGCTCTAAAGGGAATCCTGTTGGTTTCTGCGTTGATAAGGTCGGTTGCATCTGGATCCCCTAGAGGGCCGAGGCATTGAAGATGTGGTTGATCGGTAGGAATGACAATTTTGTTGGATAACTCCTAGTGTTTTGGGGAATAAAGATACAAAGAAAAAGGAGAAGGAAAATATTCGGTAAGGTAAATCGCAGATGAACAGGAATGCAGGAAAAAGGTACAGCAGATGAGATGGAAGTCTGACCTCAGGGACGACGAAGCCAACGGCCATTTTGTCGTGAAGGGGACGCTGGAAGACGCCGGAGTTGATGAAGAAGAATGCTTGTCGGAGATCTTGAGGATTGAGAATGGCGCCGCCGCTGGGAAAGTAAAGTTGGATGGCAGAATGATGTAATGGGGGAGGAGTACCCAAGAAGGAACTATTTATAGGGCAAGATGGACAAGGGCAAATCTGATTTATTTCTTTGCCGCATCCGAGAAACCCGAGGGTACTCAAGTGGATATGGTAACTGTTCGCACGATAATCCAGGGATTGTGCAGGTGATTTGACAAGAAGTGGTCATTATCTAAAGATATTTTACTGTGCGCGATCTCCTGGTCGGTCCATCGGTGATATTCTATAACGGTCGTCCTGCCGATGGGCGGATAGAGGGGAAGTAACCGTTTTTTGCGAATCTCCTGGGTAGAGCATCGGCAGGTCTTTGTAACGGTATTGTTGCCGATGTACGACTAAAAGAGATGCCCGTTTAGGAAGTTGGAGATTTCGAGGGATCTGCGGAGGATTAGGATCAGATGTGTCCAGGTTGAGGTTGATGGTTACCAGATTAGGAGCATTAATTGCGGAGAAGACATCATTACTGCAGAGAATTTCGGAGCATTAATAGGTTTATACTCCGAAACTGGGGGGCATGTGTTGACACCATTTTTGGGCACGTGTCCAGGATGGCAGGACAGGGTGGCAGTACGATGCGGGTTGCTGGTAAGGATGGTTGCCGATGAGGGAAAGGTTGAATGTGACTAAGTCCTCAGACAGTAATATGGTGCCGATGACCAAGTAAAAGGGTCTGCCGATGACTATGGCAGGGGGATTGCCGATGATGCGAAGGAGGAGTCCGGAAACTGCCAGTCGTCATGTGGAGGAGTTTCGGTTTGTCACGAAGGATGGTTTTATTATTTCCTTATGTTATTCGTATCGTTTTGTATACGGGTTCCGTGTAATTTGGAATTCGAATTCTAATCGTGTCTGGTCGTAGCTCTTTGAGCAGGGTATAAATATAAGCCCTAAGACCTTGTAATCAGGATATCTATCAATCAATCAAACACACGTTTTTTACTCATATTCCAGCATTTACTTTTCGACGACTTCGTCATACGTTTTCTTTTTGTTACGAGTTCTTAGGAATTCGTCGACTCAAGCTCGGCGTATCCTCAAGTTCCGCGTGAGTACCTCTTAGCCGTGACATCCGGGCGTATCGCTGTTGTCAGGACTAAAGTATTCGAGTTATCACCTTTGCCGATAGTAAGGTCAAATCGGCTGGCACGCCTTAACGTTTGGATCGGGTATTAGCCCTTTGTGTTTGCAGACTAGTTTTTGCATCAACAACCGTCAACACTTTGGTCCCGACAATAGCGATGCGCCCACATGCCACGGCCAAGAGGTATTCACACGGAACTTGAGAACTCACCGAGTTTGACTCGATGAATTCCTAAGAACTCGTAAGTAAAAAGAAAATGTGCAACTTGACAAAGTCGTCGAAAGTAAATGCGAAAATAGATATAAAAGCTTTGTGTATGATTGATTGTATTGTTTCTTACATCGCTACTAGATCTATATTTATACCCTGTCTTAAAGAGTTACAACCAGGTACGACTAGGATTCTAATTCCAAACTAAACAGAATCCGTATACAAAACAAACTCTAATAACTATGGAAAACATTAATTTATCTATCCTAGGCGATCGGCACACCATCATCATCTTCCCGACGATTCCTACGCCCTCCTCCACTATCATCGGCATATCATCCTCCATCGGCATCGGCAACCGTTAATATCAGCTATCAGCATAGATCAACCATTATCCCTAGACTTGGTCGTATCCTGCTGCTTTATCATCGGCATCATAACCCATCGGCAACTCCTTTGTAAACCGGTCATCACTTTTTCGCCTGCCGATCCAAGTTCTATTAACTTTCCAAATACATGTCAAAAAACGGTGTCAACACATGCCCCTCAATTTCGGAGTAGAAAATCATTAATGCTCCAAAATTCTCTCCTAATAATGACACCCTTTTCGTAGTTATTCCCTTCTGATATCAATTAATTACCAAATCCAAACAACCTTAACTCAGATCTCCAGCAGACACCTCGAATTTCTCAACCTCTCGAACCAAATCTCCTAAACATCCGCTCATCGGCAACTGTCCTGTTAGAGTGGACTGCCGATGAGCCGACCAGGAGATCGGGCACAGTAAAATATCTCCTAAAATCATGACCGCTTGCTATCAAATTGTTGGGTATTCTTAATATCATTACCAAAAGTAGACTAAGTTCTCTAAATCTAGTAACGGTGCCAAAAATGCCAAACCTATCCCTCACACCACTTAAGCCAAGTTGTCATCCCCAGCATGATATAAGAGACGCGGTATTGAAATATGCAATTGCTCTTCTAAATAAATAATGAATGGGATCTGCAAGCGCACAGATTAATACCGATGCAGCATTTTAACCGGGAAGTATTCCAGGTATCGTTATTTATATTTTTACCACTGGGAAGGGATTAGCAATCATCAATAGTGATTACAGAATAGAATATGAGATTGAGCATCTATCATTGCATGTATAATTGAGAACATTATATCTAACTCATCATACAGGGATAAGTGTCACATAAAAGATATATGAAATAATGAATAGTGACATTGATAATTAATCTGATCTAGCCACATAATAAATATGATAAGCACCTCAATTAGATACTCTAGAAAGTCATTAGCATGGTATTAGAACGAACTACAAGAATATTCCCTAATTTATTCTCAACTATATAGTCTAGCATTATCATAATTAGTGCAAGCATACTTAGCAATCATTGCGAGACAAGACTACGCCCATGCATAGTGATATTAGCAAGGAATATGAGAAACATAGCAATCACTCCCCTGTAATAATGTTGCTCTGGCAGCCCAATACACGAGAGGGGGACTATATAAGAATCAATGAAGCTGTCACTATCACGAACTACCCCACGATCTGGCATATTGGGTACAATCGCAGTTAAATACGGTATAAGCACCATGCCTACACAATATCTATCATTTACCCATGGATCCGATGGATAAACACTACACGATCCTAAGCATGTATATAGATCGAATCTAACTAAGAAGACGGGAGCTGGGGCGGGTCTGCTGTTCATCTCGCCCCTCGGTGTCCATGTGAGGTACGTCATCGGAAGACATTTTACCGCATCCAACAACATCGCGGAGTACGAGGCCCTTGTCAATGGGCTGAAGATCGCCATCGAGCTAGGAGTTCGGCGCCTCGACGTTCGAGGCGACTCCCAACTCGTCATCGACCAGGTGATGAAGGCCTCCAACTGCCACGACCCGAAAATGGAGGCATACTGCAAGGAAGTACGTTGGCTCGAGGACAAGTTCCACGGCCTCGAGCTCGTCCACATCGCCCGACGCTACAACGAGGCGGCCGACGAACTCGCCAAGATCGCCTCAACTCGAGGCACGGTCCCGCCTGACGCGTTCTCAAGAGACCTGCATGAACCATCGGTCGACTTCGGCTCGGGGGTGACGTCGAAACCATCGCCCTCCAACAAACCGACGCCGTCGAAGCACTGTGTCAGTGTTTTTCCCCCGGGGGGTCACACCAACGAGTAAATTTGTATGCGTGCTCCCCTTTCCGGATGGTGATGCAAGAAGACACAGAGATTTATCCTGGTTCGGGCAAGAGAAGGCCCTACGTCCAGCGGGGGGAGAGAGTTTGTATTATCTTGCACCTAAGTGCTTGTACAGGGGCGAATACAAGCGTGGTATGAAGTGTGTAGCTCTACTATGTGTGTGTGTGTCTTGTGTTGTGATGTCCCCCTCTTCTATTCCTGAGTCTCTCCTTTTATAGCTCCAAGGAGAGACACAGGGTACATGCGTAGATGTTAGAGTAGGGATCGATAGCCGCATGGAACGCTGACCTACTCGAGGCTTCCGTACGGCATGGCCTCGAGCCGTCCCATCTTGATAGCCCAGTGATGATTACGCGTGCTCCTGCGTTTTGCCCTGCCAGCCGCCTTGTGCTGGTTCTGAGGTCGCATGCTTGTACGGTATGGTAGCGGACCCGGCGGGGTAGCTGTGGTGTTGTCAGTCGACGCCCAACTTGTCCCTAGGAAGGGACCCTGTTCGGTCGAGGGTCGGACGCCGTGTAATATGTTGATATCTGGAGCGCTGACCTTGGGTGTCTCGAGGGGGTCCCGATTAGACGTTCCATCCTTGTTTCCTGCGTCCTGACACGCCCTGGGTCGTTCGGTGGGAAGGCTGCAAAAAGAACGATGGGACAGAAGCTTGTTCCCTATCACGCCTTCCGTGACCCGTGTGTTAGGTGGGGAAGCGTCAGGTGCATTTAATGCTCCGGCCCGCGTGCACGCGTCAGGCGGCGGACAGTGTCCTTGCGCCCGACGCCTCTCGGTTCGCTCGAGCCCGCTTCCGTTTTCGACGGCAGTCGTCGCTCGAGCCCTGACCGATTCGCTCGACGCTATTTCCGTCTTCGAGGCTGCGACCGTCGATGGCGGCGCATACGTAAGATTAGAGCGTCGAATTGAGGGTCTCGACCTTCGTACGGGCAATCTCATAATGCGCATCGCTGAGGGTACCCCTTACCGATACCCTCGACAGTAGCCCCCGAGCCCTCGGAGGAGTTTTTGACTCCTTCGAGGGTCATGTTGTCTAATTCGCAGAAACGCTTTCGACACCAGTGGTGGAAGATTCTGATTGGCTCGTTTTTGCCTGGGGGTTTCGACGTACTCTCGATAGAGCGAGCGTCTTCCATCCCAAATTGAGTTCCTAGCGGGTAGTCCAAGTGAGAACCTGTGCCCCTTTCGAGGGGGTCAGCTGTAGCCCAGAGGCGTCCTCATAAAGCAGGGTCGACGTGGTCGGGGATACCAGTCTCATTCGATAGAGACCGGCGGCTCGATGCCTCCCGTCGGGGGGATTCCTCTCGACTGTCTCGACCCTACCTTGAACATCGCCAGCGAGTCCTCGAGGCGGGCCTCGATCTTCGACCGCTCGCTGGGGATCCCTGACTGGCGCTCGAGATCGGCTGTCGAACCCTTTTGGCGGGCCAGCCATCGACCTCTCGAGACTTTTGTGGTTACGTCCCTTGGCTTACGAGGGAAGGAAACGGCCGTGGCGGTTCGCCTTTCTGCCCGTTGGGCACGCCTTTTTAGGCGGATGACGTTACGACACCGTATCGGCGAGGAATTCGGAGAGTCCGGCCTGTGAGGAGAGAGAGAGGACTGTCAGGCGGTGCATTTATGGGGGGAGTTACCTTACTTCTCGGATCTGTCCGTTGGCGGACAGCTGCCTATAAATACGTCGTCGCGTCACCGCCGTTCCTCTCCCTTCCGCCTTCTCGCTCTTGTTCCTTCGCTGCCTTTGCTTTCTCGCCATCTCACGCGCACACGCCCCCTCGAGCTGTAGCGAACCCACCGTCCCTTTAGCCGAGATGCCTGTAAGACTCGTCGCCGCCGACGACTGGCGCCCGTCGTCGATGACGGAGCGCCGGCTGTTAGAGCTTGAGAAGGAGGGACTGCTGCGCCGCCGCACCTCGCTGTCGTCGCCAGAGTGGATCGCGCCGCCGGCGAGTCACAGGGCGCCTCAGCCGCCCGAGGGCTACGTGGTGTCGTTCGCCAAGTTTCACCGCCACGGTCTGGGCGCGCCCCCAAGCCGCTTCATGCGGGCCCTCTGCTTCCATTATGGGGTGGAGCTCCAGCACTTCTCTCCGAACGCCATCACCGTAGCGGCGGTCTTCGCCGCCGTGTGTGAGGGCTTCCTGGGGATGATGCCGCACTGGGAGCTGTGGCTCCACCTCTACAGGGGCGAGCTATTTCACGCCCCCACCGGAACCACGGGCGTAAGGAAGCCCGTGCGGGCGGGTTGCCTCAATCTGGTGCAGAAGACGGGGAAGACGGACCGGCCGCGGGAGTACATCCCGGTAGGGTTGTCGACCAACCACGCCGGCTGGGACTCCCAATGGTTCTACCTGCGGAACGACGACAACCTCCTGCCTTCCTACTCGGGCCGTCTGATCTTGGAGCGTCCAGCGGACTGGACGTACGGCGTCGTCCAAGCTCATCAGTCTCGGCTCGACCCTCTCCTCGACGCCCTGAAGAAGCTTCGCCAGGAAGGTTTGACCGCCGCCCTCGTCCTCTCGGCCGTCCATCATCGGAGAGTTCTCCCTCTGATGTCACGACCGTTGAGGATGGACGAGATGGGCCCTGGCGTCTCATCTCGGGACCTCGAGGCATGTCGGATGTCCGACGAGCCTCCGGCGGACGACGAAGTCGCGGCCCGAGTCAGGGCCGCAATTGCCGGTGATTTTCAGCCGGAGCATGTCAACGGCTTCCCCATGAGACCTGACGCAGGCTCGATCGATCTGGTACGCTTTCTTCTTACGCGCATCCCCGATTCTGGGTTTCCTTTCTCCCCTCTCTTTTTTCTATGTCTACCTTAGTTTTGGCAGGGTCGGATTGATGTCCGGTCCTCGAGGCCTCCGGTAAAGGAGGACGAGGTCGATCGCGACAAACGGCGCCAATCCGCCGAAAAGCTGAAGTCTGCCAAGGACTCCGCAAAGAAGGGGGAGAAGAAGAAGAACCTCGACCGTCAAGCATTAGAGGCGCGTCGAGCCAAATCCAGGCAGAGGGGGGAGCCTGAGGAAGAATCCCCCAATGATAACGATGATGACGACGAGGACAGCGACGACTCCGAGGGGATGGCGTCGCGCCTCGATCGGATTCTTGAGGGCCCGCCTCGAGGCGACGCCGACGCCCCCCGGACAGAGGCGCCGGAGGAGGGTCCGAGCGGATCTCGTCGTCCCCGGGCCGACACCCCTCCCGCGCCCAAGGCGGGACAAGACGCACCGCGCCCTCCCCCGGTGCCCAGGGAGAGCGATCCGGCTAGGTCCCAGGCGTCGGGGCCGCTAACCCGTGGTCGCGCCGCGGCCTCTGAGAGTGGAGACACCGGCCGTAAGAGCGCGGGTCCCGGCGTCCGCCAGGCGGGGACCGACGTACCTAAGCCGGTTCGTGCCCTCGAGGGGCCCGGAGCCCCGACGCGGGGTGGCTCTAGGCCCGCTGGTCGGGGTGGCGGAAGGCGAGCCGTTCTCCCCGTGGGGTAAGCCTTTTTTGATGTTGCGGTTTTTGTCTTCCTATTCTTCCACCTTTCCTCATATGCCGACCTTTTCTCAGGCTGAAGCGGACCCTTGAGCAGGCCCAACCGTCTATGGCCAAGAGGCTCAGAACGGGTGCCGCCTCCACGGAACCAGGTTCGTAGTTAATTCCCGGGCGTCGCGATATTCTTGCGTTGGTTATCATAACGTCTGACCCTTACCCTTTGTTTTGTAGGCTCATCCAGCGCCCAACCTCCAGCCGGCGTCGAGAAGGCTTCATCTCGTCCCGCGCCTACTCCGCCGCCGCCGACTCATGATGCGGCCCCCCAGACGCGAGCGTCAGAGGGAGCCCCCGAGCCCTCTCCATTGGGGGTCGAGGGGGAACCCATCACCATCAGCGATACGTCTGATGGCAACGAAGCGTCTGGGGGCGCTCGACCTATGGAGGAAGAAGCATCGACCCCCAACGTCGCGGGACGGACTCCCTGGCCTGCAGGCCTTCGAGCTCTCGAGGCGCAAAGGAAGATGGTGGAGGAGGAGGAGCGGGAGCGCGAGGCGACGCAGCCGTCACTGGAACAGCAGCAGCAGCGACCCCAGCCTGAGGAGCAGCTGCAGCATCAGCAGGAGGAGCAGCAGCAGCAGCTGGGGCAGCAACAGCAGCTGGGGGGCCAAGAGGACGAGCCACTCGAGCCCCCGCCTCAAGGTTTGGCCGAACCGGCGCCACTGGCGTCGCAAGAGCCCGGCGATCAAGAGGGAAATTTGCCGGTGTACGGACCTCCCACCCCAGCGTGGCTCCTCCCGGGGGGCGCCTGCCGCGATCCGGGCAGAGTCGGGGCGAGCGGACGGAGTGGTGGCGCTCGCCTGCATGATGCGCACCCCCACCGACCCCGAGTCCGAGATCAAGAGGACGATCTACGGCATGGACGGGATCGCCCCAGGGTTCCTCCGGGAGCGTCGAGCATGGGAGGACCGCTTTCCCTCTGAGGAGGATGAGATCGGGTCGTCTGGGAGCAAGGACGGTACGTGGAAGACGGTGGACGACGACGGGCGGTTCCCTTGTCTCGCCGACCTGTTCTTGCGCCACGGGGGTTCCCTCGAGACCGTCGAGAACTTTCTCCACGGCGTCAAGGTGCGGGCTGATCGGGAGATGGAGAACTGGTGTCCCGATCGGATTCGTATCCGAGCTTCCACCGACCCGTCCGAGCCCAATATCTTCCTCGACGACAAGAAGGAGGTCGAGAAGTGGGAGCATGTCGAGGAGCTCCGCCTTTGGATGAAACACGTGGTGGGGCTCTTATCGGACGTCATCAACAACGGGCTCGGGCCAGCTTATTTTGTAAGTGTCTCTCGAACTCCAATCTTTATGGTGCTTTCTGGTTTCTGTATTCTAATCCATCCGACCCCTGATTCGCAGGATATGAAAGAGACCTCTCGCATCAAGTCCAGCTTCATACATGCCACGAGGGGCAGATGGGAGCAGCTTCCCCTCCTCAAGGATCAACTCCTCGAGTCGCAGGAAAAGCTGCTTAAAGCTTACAAAGATCTCATAGCACTCGAGGAGGAGAAGAAGGCGAGGGAGGCTGCTTTGGCCGAGGCCCGGGAGGTCTCGAAGAAGGCGGAGGAGGAGGCGATGCAGCTACAGGAGCGGGCTCTTACGGTCGAGGAGGCCGCGTCCAGAGCCCGGGAGGAGGCCTTGTCCTACAAGAGCGTTATTGCGAACCTGGACAAGGAGAAGGGCCTTCTCCAAACCGACCTGGACTCCCTCCGCGATACCTTCCAGAAGATGAAAGTGGCGTATGTGGACAATGAGGTCGCCAGGGGTGCCGCCGAGGACACAAAGAAGAAGGCCCTCGAAGACCTCGAGATGGAGCGAGCTCGATCCCGCAGTCTCTCTGACGACGTCGAGCGTCTGAAGGGAGAATTGCTGGAGAAGAGTGGAGCCGTTGCTCAGGCTGGCAGGGTGATCGAAGATCTCCACGTCGCCAATACTGAGCTGGCGCGCTCCAACAGAGAGATCGAGCGTGCCAACACCAGATTGGTCGGCGAGAACACGGCCCTAGAGGAGAGCATCAAAGGTATGTTCCCTTCGTCGAATTTCCTTTTCGAGGTGTGCTTGAGTTTTTCCTAAAGCTTCTTTGTATTGGCCTTTACAGGGCTCAAGGACGAACTCCTGGCCGCCCAAGCCGAGGCTCGCAACGCCAAGGCTCAGCTCGAGGCTGAGGTTGCTTTGAACCGTCGAGTGCGGACGGCGATAAGCGATCTCTCGACCTCTTGGGAGGTCGAGCCTATGGATGAGTCGAGGGAGGACGCCCGAGGCGACGCCCTGATCGACCAGTTGTGCTACATAGGCGCGACGCTGCGAGATCGGGTGCGGGACGCCCTCCACATCGGGGTGAAGCGGGCGATGGCGGTTGTCTGCTCGGGCTTCTCCTACGACATGGAGGTGGTGTCCCACGGCTTCGTCACCGACATCTCGAAGACCGACGCGGAGAACGAGGAGAGGCTCCATGCCTTGATCGACGACGCGGAGGCTCCTGGGGAAAGGTTGGCCAAGCTCTTCGAGCCTGAGGTGCTCCCTTCTGAGGATAGCTCGGGCGGAGGCGAGGGCGGTGAGGATCGTGCCGCGGACTGAGGCCTGCGAGCCTGCTCAGGGCGCCTGAGGCCCCTTGTATGATACTTTATTAATTCTGCTGTTACGCGATATAGTATCTTTTTATAATTTGTTAACTGCTTATTTGTCTTTCCGCTCGAGGTTCCTTTGTTTCTCTTTGTTCCTACGTTTGTATCCCTTGCTCGATCTTTCGTCAAAAATAACCTCGATCACTTCAAGGGTGAGGAAGTGAGTAGAGTTTCCGTAGCCTAGGGGCGTGGGAGTTCTCCGGCTCATTATCCCTCGGCCTTTGAGGGGCTCGAGGCGCCTTAGCTACTTGAACCGTGCAAGGTTTACCAAGCAAGAAAAGAAAATTTCTTGGCTTTTTCGACGCTTGGGGAGGGGTCGTCCCTCTGGTAGCCCCCGAGGGGGTGCGGACTATGATGGGTCATGGTTGGCATCCCCTTTTAATGTCGAGACTATGAGTCGTAACTATTTTTGGTACAGAAAGAAGCCGCTCGAGGGAAAGACTTTATTTATTCATGCGTTCATTTACAAAGTCTTCGTACAAAATGTAGGATCGTAAATCTAGGACTTCTAGGGGTAGAATCGACGTAGCTGTTCAATGTTCCATGCGTTGGTGAAGATTGCCCCCTTTTCGTCCGCCAATTTGTACGTTCCTGGCTTAAGGACCTCGGCCACCACATACGGGCCTTCCCAAGGTGGGGTCAGCTTGTGGCGTCCTTGGTTGCTTTGCCGGCGTCGTAGGACAAGATCGCCTACGTTGAGGTCCCTTTTGCGCACGTGCTTGTCGTGGTAGCGTCGGAGTCTCTGCTGATATCTGGCAGAGTTGAGGAGGGCCATGTCTCGAGCCTCCTCGAGTTGGTCGACCGCGTTTTCTTGAGTCTCTTTGTTCGATTGCTCGTTGTAAGCCTTGAGTCGTGGTGACCCATACTCGAGGTCTGTGGGGAGGATAGCTTCAGAGCCGTAGACCATGAAGAACGGGGTGTATTTTGTGGCCCTGCTTGGCGTTGTCCTAAGGCTCCATAGGACTGAGGAAAGCTCCTCGACCCATTTCTTGCCGAATTTCTTCAATCGATTGTAGATCCTTGGCTTGAGTCCTTGCAAAATCATGCCGTTGGCACGCTCGACCTGGCCGTTAGTTCGAGGGTGGGCTACTGCGGACCAGTTCACACGGATGTGATGCTGATCGCAGAAATCCAAGAACTTTCTACCGGTGAACTGGGTGCCGTTGTCGGTGATGATGACATTGGGGATCCCAAACCGATGGATGATGTCGGAGAAGAAAAGGACGGCCTGCTCGGAGCGGATGTTGGTGATGGGCCGAGCCTCGATCCATTTGGAGAACTTGTCGATGGCCACCAGCAAATGGGTATACCCTCCTTTCGCCTTTTGTAGAGGTCCTACTAAATCGAGCACCCATACCGCAAACGGCCAGGTGATGGGGATCATCTGAAGAGCGTGGGCGGGCAGATGCGTCTGTTTGGCGTAGAATTGGCACCAATGACACGAGCGTACGAGCTCGATGGCATCCGCCACGGCCGTTGGCCAGTAAAAGCCTTGCCGAAAAGCGTTTCCTACAAGGGTCCGTGGGGCGGCGTGGTGGCCACAAACCCCCGAGTGCAGGTCATCAAGGAGTTTTCGGCCTTCCTCTACGGTGATGCAACGTTGTAAGACCCCCGTCGGGCTCCGTCGATATAGCTCGTTGTCTTCGCCATAGATCACATATGATTTGGACCGTCGAGCGATACGACGAGCTTCTGTCTTGTCTTCTGGCAACTCGCCGCGGATAAGGCAGTCGAGGAACGGTGTGCGCCAATCGAATGGTCGACCCGGTCGTCGTTCTATCTCCATCACCTCTTCCACCATCAAGAGCGCATCGACAGCATTGGTTGGTTGGGCGATGGTGGTGTCGATGCCAGCCCCCGTGCCTAGGTCGACGGATGGCTCGTGAAGATCCTTTGAGAATGCATCAGGCGGCACTGTGCCTCTGGTAGATGCAATCTTGGCGAGTTCGTCGGCTGCCTCGTTGTAGCGTCGAGCGACATGGACAAGCTCGAGGCCGTGGAACCTGTCTTCAAGTCGACGGACCTCCTTGCAGTATGCTTCCATTTTTGGGTCGTGGCAGCTTGAGGTTTTCATTACTTGGTCGATGACGAGTTGGGAGTCACCTCGGACGTCGAGGCATCGGACTCCTAACTCGATAGCGATCTTGAGACCGTTGACGAGGGCCTCATATTCTGCGACATTGTTACATGCGGCAAAATGAATCCTGATTACATACCTCATGTGGACGCCCAAGGGTGAGATGAACAGCAAGCCGGCCCCGGCCCCAGTTTTCATGAGTGACCCGTCGAAATACATTGTCCATAGCTCCGCCTGGACCTGAGTCGGGGGAAGCTGGGAGTCTGTCCATTCCGCGACGAAGTCTACCAGGGCTTGCGATTTGATGGCCTTTCGAGGCGCGTAAGTGAGAGTCTCGCTCATGAGCTCGACCGACCACTTAGCTATTCTTCCCGTGGCCTCCTTGCTCTGGATTATCTCGCCCAAGGGGAAAGAAGAGACCACCGTGATAGGATGACCAAGGAAGTAATGCTGCAGTTTGCGGCGGGCAAGGATTACGGCGTAGATCAGCTTCTGGATTTGGGGGTAACGCGCCTTGGTCTCCGAAAGCACCTCGCTGACGAAATAGACTGGCCTTTGGACCGGCAGCGCGTGACCCTCCTCTTGTCTTTCGACCACCACCGCCGCGCTGACGACCTGGGTCGTCGACGCGACGTAGAGGAGCAGCGGCTCCGCAGGTTGAGGTGGAACCAGGACTGGTGCCGAGGTCAGCGTCTTTTTCAGCTTTTCGAGTGCTTCCTCGGCCTCGGGGGTCCAAGAAAAGCGCTCGACCTTCTTTAGGAGTCGATATAACGGTAATGCCTTTTCTCCTAGTCTCGAGATGAAACGGCTCAGAGCCGCCAGGCACCCCGTGACTCTTTGCACACCCTTGATGTCTCGGATTGGCCCCATTTTCGTGTGGCTGAGACTTTCTCGGGGTTGGCCTCGATACCGCGCTGCGAAACGATATATCCTAGGAGCATGCCTCGAGGCACGCCGAAAACGCACTTCTCGGGATTGAGCTTGATCCGGCTGGTGCGTAGGCAGCTGAAGGCAACCTCGAGGTCCCGGATCAGGTCTCCTCGTCGCTTTGACTTGACGACAATGTCGTCGACGTAGGCCTCGACCGTTGATCCTACATGTTCGCCAAATACGTGGAGCATGCAACGTTGATACGTGGCTCCGGCGTTTCGAAGCCCGAATGGCATGGTCACGTAGCAATACATCCCAAAAGGCGTGATGAAAGAGGTCGCGAGCTGGTCGGACTCCTTCATTTTTATTTGATGGTAACCGGAATATGCATCAAGGAAAGAAAGGGTTTCACATCCCGCGGTAGAATCGACAATCTGATCAATGCGTGGCAATGGAAAGGGAACTTTTGGACATGCTTTATTCAAACTAGTATAATCGACACACATCCTCATTTTCCCATTCTTTTTCTTAACTAATACAGGGTTCGCTAACCAGTCAGGATGATGAACCTCCTTGATGAATCCGGCCGTCAAAAGCTTGTGGACTTCCTCGCCAATGATCTTGCGCTTTTCCTCGTCGAATCGGCGCAACCGCTGCTTCACTGGCTTGGAACCGGCTCGAATCTCCAAGGAGTGCTCGGCGACTTCCCTCGGTATGCCTGGCATGTCCGAGGGACTCCATGCAAGCATATCAGCATTTGCACGGAGAAAGTCGATGAGCACGGCTTCCTATTTGGGGTCGAGGTCGGTGCTGATCGTCAGCACCTTTCCGTCGGAGTTGTTGGGGTCGAGCGGGATCTTCTTGGTTCCTTCCGCCACCTCGAAGCTGCCCGCATGACGCTTAGGCTCTGGAGCCTCAGCGGCCATGGCCTCAAGCTTTGCAACAAGCTCGGTGGAGCTCTCGACCGCCTCCCCGTACTCGACGCACTCGACGTCGCACTCGTACGCGTGCTCGAAGGAGGAACTGACAGTGATGACACCTTTGGGACCAGGCATCTTCAGCTTCAAGTATGTGTAGTTAGGTATGGCCATGAACCTGGCGTAGCCCGGGCGCCCGATGATGGCGTGGTACGTGCCTCGGAACCCAACCACCTCAAAGGTGAGGGTCTCCTTCCTGAAGTTGGCCGCCGTGCCGAAGCAGACCGGTAGGTCGATTCGACCTACTGGCAGTGCCTTTTTCCCTGGCACGACGCCATGGAAACCGTCGGCGCTTGGCTGGAGGCGTCCTCTATCGATGCCGAGGAGATCGAGGGTCTCGAGGTAGATGATGTTGAGGCTGCTGCCACCATCCATCAGCACTTTCGAGAGTCGGGTGTTGACGATGATGGGGTCGACGACGAGCGGGTAGACGCCTGGGGCGACTACCTTGTCAGGGTGGTCTTCTCGGTCGAAAGTGATGGGAGTGCTCGACCAGCTAAGGTATTGGGGCACCGCCATTCTTGCTGCAAAGACTTCGCGACGCTCCCTTTTGCGCTGCCTCGTGGTCAACTGAGTCGAAGGCCCGCCATAGATCATGTAGCAGTCGTGGACGGCGGGGAAGCCGTCGTCATCTTTGTTGTCCTCCTTGCCGCCAGCCTTCTCCTTCTTGGAGTCATCACGCGTATCTTTTTTGAACCCCTGACCGTCGAAATGCTTTCTCAGCATACGACAGTCCTTGAGTTTGTGGTTGGCGCCCCCCTTATGGTAAGGGCACGGCTCTTCCAACATCTTGTCGAAGATGCCTCCCTCCGGAGGGCCTCGCGGCTTCTTTCGATCCATGGCGGCGACGAGGTTGTCACCTGAATCTTCCTGGTGGAACTGCCGCACTTTCTGCTTCTTTTTATTTTTCTTGAGGCCTCGACTGGAAGTCCCATCTTCATCGACGGGCTGCTTGCCTTTTCTTCCTTCTGAGCTGAAGAAGGCGCCGACTGCCTCCTCCCCTGCCGCGTAGTTAGCTACTACGTCCATCAGCTCGTCGACGGTCTGAGGTCGATTGCGACCTAATTCCCGCACCAAGTCTCGACTGGTGGTGCCCGAGACAAACGCCAAGATGACGTCGTGGTCAGGGATGTGTGGCAACTCAGTGCGCTGCTTCGAGAAGCGTCGAGCATACTCCCGAAGAGTTTCTCCTGACTTCTGCTTGCATTTGCTGAGGTCCCACGAGTTCCCTGGCCGTATGTAGGTCCCTTTGAAGTTACCCTCGAAGACTCTGACCAGATCAACCCAGTTGTGGATCTGATTGGCAGGGAGTTCCTCGAGCCATCGACGGGCGGTGTCGGAGAGGAAAAGGGGTAGCTGTCTGATGATGGCTCGATCATCCCCTCGAGCGCCACCTAGCTGACAGGCCAGCCTGAAATCGGCCAGCCATAGCTCTGGCTTGGTCTCTCCATTGTACTTCGCGATGCTGGTTGGGGGTCGAAATGGATTGGGCAGGGGCGTGCTGCGAATCGCCCTGCTGAACACCCGTGGGCCTGGTGGCTCGGGGGCCACCCGGTCCTCGTCGCTGTCGTATCTCCCACCGCGATGCACGCTATAACCACGTTCTTCCGCGTCTCCGTGCCGGCGGCGTCTATTTTCTTTGATGTCGTGCCGCGCGTCGTGTCGACGTTGATTGTCGGCAGGGAGGATGAGAGCGGTCTTTCTACCTCGAGGGGGAGGTTGTTGATGGACTGACACCTCCTCTTCGTTTAGAGGCTGTTCGTCGCGCTTCTCTGTGGCAGCTCCTCGCCGTCGAGACGCCGAACTTTCTGCTTGTTGAACCGCTGCCACCTGGAGCAATGTCTGTACTTCATCTCGAATGCGTCGGGCCTGGGAATTCGACGGCTCTGGCATGTTACGTAGCAGCATCGTCGCTGCCACTACATTCTGGCCTGCTCGAGGGAAACGGCTGACAGGTTGCTCCGCCTCTGCTTCGCCGACGATCTGTCGATGTACCTCTCGAGCGCGTCTACGGACACTTCCGCCCGGCGGGTAGGGCAGGTCTTGTTCGAGGATTTGCTCGAGCAGGACGAGACGCTCGCGATCTTCGTCGAGCTTCATCTTGAGCTCCCGCAGCTGCGCGAGCTGCGCAGTTCTATCTTCCTGAAGAAGGGGGTCGAGCCGTCCGTCGTTCCCAGGCGTCCTGGGGTCTTCTTGCGCCGCGGGGGCTCGACCACCCGCAGCAGCATCCCGTGTGTCGTCGGTGGTTTCTGCCGCCCCGTCGATGTGATAGCATTCCCTCGTAGGGTCATAGCTGTCTGTCTCGGAGTCGGAGTCTGGTTCGGCGGCGTAGAAACACCCACATCCTTCCTCCAGCAATCATTGCCTGAGGGAGGTGATCGAGTATCGTCCGGGGCCTAGACGACGGAGGCCTCGTACTCGGGAAAGGTCCGGCAGCTCGGACGCCGGCCGCCGCGCTTCAGCGCTATGTGGGGGGACCATGGGTCTTTCCACGTACGTCTGGGCGTTTGGGCATATCGTCCTGGCGAGCGATGCCGCGGCGTTGTCCATTCCGAACGGCAGTGCCGCCCTTGGAGAGAACAACCCGTGTGGAAGTAGCCTAGCTGCGGTGGGGGAGGGCGCGCGAGACGCGTCCCCCCCCGTCGTCGCGCGGTGCTGAGTCGGCGTGCTTGTTGCTCCGTCACATGGTGTTGCCGACTTGTGGCCCACATCCTGCCTTGCACGAGTTGTTGGTCGTGCTGAAGCAGAGGGGCCGCGGTGGTGCTGCTCGCGCCTCTTCTTAGGCGGGGAGTCGTGGTGGTGAGGGCGTCTCGGGGCCTTCAACCGTGCTGGCGTAACGCGGACTCCTCCTGGTCCTTTGACTGAGAGCAAGATCATGTCGTAGCCGGAGCCCGTAGACATGAACTCGAGACTCCCAAACCAAATCACCGTGGAGCGCGGAAGCGGCAAGGCAAGAGTAGCGATCCGGAAAGTAGTGGGAAATCGATGAAAAACACGCAGGACCCCTACCTGGCGCGCCAACTGTCGGTGTTTTTCCCCCGGGGGGTCACACCAACGAGCAAATTTGTATGCGTGCTCCCCTTTCCGGATGGTGATGCAAGAAGACACAGAGATTTATCCTGGTTCGGGCAAGAGAAGGCCCTACGTCCAGCGGGGGGAGAGAGTTTGTATTATCTTGCACCTAAGTGCTTGTACAGGGGCGAATACAAGCGTGGTATGAAGTGTGTAGCTCTACTATGTGTGTGTGTGTCTTGTGTTGTGATGTCCCCCTCTTCTATTCCTGAGTCTCTCCTTTTATAGCTCCAAGGAGAGACACAGGGTACATGCGTAGATGTTAGAGTAGGGATCGATAGCCGCATGGAACGCTGACCTACTCGAGGCTTCCGTACGGCATGGCCTCGAGCCGTCCCATCTTGATAGCCCAGTGATGATTACGCGTGCTCCTGCGTTTTGCCCTGCCAGCCGCCTTGTGCTGGTTCTGAGGTCGCATGCTTGTACGGTATGGTAGCGGACCCGGCGGGGTAGCTGTGGTGTTGTCAGTCGACGCCCAACTTGTCCCTAGGAAGGGACCCTGTTCGGTCGAGGGTCGGACGCCGTGTAATATGCTGATATCTGGAGCGCTGACCTTGGGTGTCTCGAGGGGGTACCGATTAGACGTTCCATCCTTGTTTCCTGCGTCCTGACACGCCCTGGGTCGTTCGGTGGGAAGGCTGCAAAAAGAACGATGGGACAGAAGCTTGTTCCCTATCACGCCTTCCGTGACCCGTGTGTTAGGTGAGGAAGCGTCAGGTGCATTTAATGCTCCGGCCCGCGTGCGCGCGTCAGGCGGCGGACAGTGTCCTTGCGCCCGACGCCTCTCGGTTCGCTCGAACCCGCTTCCGTTTTCGACGGCAGTCGTCGCTCGAGCCCTGACCGATTCGCTCGACGCTATTTCTGTCTTCGAGGCTGCGACCGTCGATGGCGGCGCATACGTAAGATTAGTGCGTCGAATTGAGGGTCTGGACCTTCGTACGGGCAATCTCATAATGCGCATCGCTGAGGGTACCCCTTACCGATACCCTCGACACACTGCTAGCGGCAGCAAAAGTAATCGATGCGGAACAGCAACCTGGCCGACCGTTCGACTGGCGCACGCGGTTCCTCGATTGCGTGATTCGATGCGAGCTACCAGAACATCGATCCGAAGCCCGCCGTATCGCTCGACGAGCCAAATCATACGTAATCTACGGCGAAAATAACGAACTATATTGACGAAGCCCGACAGGAATCTTGCAGCCCCTGCATCATCATAGAAGAAGGCCGAAAGCTCCTCGAAGATCTACACTCGGGAGCTTGCGGCCACCACGCTGCTCCGCGGACCCTCGTAGGGAACGCTTTCCGACAAGGCTTCTACTGGCCAACGGCCGTAGCTGACGCCATCGAGCTTGTACGCTCATGCCATGGGTGCAAATATTATGCCAAGCAGACGCATCTTCCCGCTCATGCTCTCCAGATGATCCCCATCACGTGGCCATTTGTGGTGTGGGGTCTCGACCTCGTAGGGCCTCTCCAGCTAGCAGTAGGAGGATATACCCATCTGCTGGTGGCCGTTGACAAATTCTCCAAATGGATCGAGGCTCGACCCATCACAAACATCCGCTCCGAGCAAGTCGTCCTTTTCTTCACTAACATCCTCCACCGGTTTGGGATTCCCAACGTCATCATCACCGACAACGACACTCAGTTTACCAGCAAAAAGTTCTTGGACTTCTGTGATCACCATCACATCCGTGTGAACTGGTTGGCAGTGGCTCACCCTCGAACTAACGGCCAGGTCGCGCGTGCCAACGGCATGATATTGCAGGGGCTCAAACCAAGAATCTACAACCGGTTGAAGAAATTTGGCAAGAATTGGGTCGAAGAGCTCTCTTCGGTCCTATGGAGCTTAAGGACGACGCCTAGCAGGGCCACGAAATATACCCCATTCTTCATGGTCAACGGCTCCGAGGCTGTGCTCCCAACACACCTCGAGTATGGGTCACCTCGACTCAAAGCCTATAACGAGCAGACAAATAAGGAGACTCGAGAGAACGTGGTCGACCAGCTCGAGGAGGCTCGAGACATGGCCCTCCTCAACTCTGCTAGATACCAGCAGAAGCTTAGACGCTATCACGACAAGCACGCGCGCAAAAGGGATCTGAACATGGGCGATCTTGTCCTACGGCGGCGGCAAAGCAACCAAGGGCGCCACAAGCTGACTCCGCCCTGGGAGGGCCCATACGTGGTGGCCGAGGTCCTGAAGCCTGGGACATACAAGCTCGCGGACGAAAAAGGGGCGGTCTTCACCAACGTGTGGAACATCGAACATCTACTTCGATTCTACCCCTAGAGTTTCAAAGCTTTATGTTTTCATGTACATTCTGTACCAAGATCTTATGAATGAATGCATGAATGGATGAGATCTTTTCCTCGAGTAATTTACTTTTTCACCGGTCGAAATCTCGACGTTAGAAGGGAGTACTAACTATAACCCATCATAGTCGATACCCCCTCGGGGGCTAGCAGGCCCCCCCCATGTTCCTAAAAACCGAACGATGTTTTCCTATAAGTATGCCTCACACGGTCGAGTAGTAAAGACACCTCGAGCCCCTTAAGGGCCGAGAGACGATGAGCCTGAGAACACCTATGCCCCCGGGCTATGGTAACTCTACTTACTCCCTCACCTCGAGACAATCAAGGTCGCCTTAACAAAAGACCGAACGAGGAAGCAAAGAAATTCTGAACACAAAAATAAGCAGATATTCACAAATCTTATAAACCACTCAAAGACATAGCATTTCCTTAAGATAAAAATTACTGTACAAGGGGCCTTAGCACCCAGAATAGGCTCGCTGGCCTCAGTCTGTGTCTTGGCCCTCACCACCATCATCCGCGCCCGAGCTAGTCTCAGGCGGAAGCACTTCCGGCTCGAACAGCTTTGCCAGCCTTTCCCCAGGGGCCTCCGCGTCGTCGATCAAGGCGTGGAGCCTCTCCTCGTTCTCTGCGTCGGTCTTGGAAATGTTGGTGACGAAGCCATTGCCCGCTTCACCCCGGTATGAAGGGCGTCCCGCACCCGGTCCCTCAGCGTGGCACCTAAGTAGCACCGCTGATCGACGAGCGCGTCGCCTCGAGCCGCCTCCCTCGACTCGTCCATAGGCTCGAGCTCCTAGGAGGCCGAGAGATCGCTTATCGCAGTGTGCAGTCGACCGTTCAAAGCGACCTCCCCCTCGAGCTGAGCCTTGGTGGAGCAGGCCTCGACTTGAGCAGCTAGCAGCTCGTCTTTAAGCCCTACAAAGGCCGACATGGAGAAATTAGACAACACAAAGCATGCCTTGGAAAAGAAACACGATGGTAGAAACATACCGCGAATCTTCTCCTCCAGAGCCGTATTCTCACCAACCAGGTCGGTGTTGGCACTCTCGATCTCCCTATAGGAGCGCGTCAGTTCGGTATTGGCAACTCGCAAGTCCTCGATCACCTTGCCCGCCTGCGCAATAGCTCCCTCTTTCTCCAGCAGTGCTCTCTTCAGGTGATCGGCGTCGTCAAAGAGGCTGCGAGATCGAGCCCACTCCGCCTCGAGATCCTCGAGGGCTTTCTTCTTGGCCTCCTCGACGGCGATCCGAGCAATCTCGCCCTTCACGCACTCCACCTTCATCTCTTGGAAGGCCTCTCGGGCAGAGGCAAGGTCAGCCTTGATAAGGCCCTTCTCCTTGTCAAGATCGGCGGCTGCGTCCTTATAAAATACGGCCTCTTCCCGGGCCTTGGACGCAGCCTCCTCGACCGTCATGGTCTGCTCCCTCAGCCACGTGGCCTCTTCCACCGCCTTCCTCGAGGCCTCCCGAGCTTCGGTCAGAGCGACCTCCCTGTCCTTTTTCTCCTCCTCGAGGGCCAAAAGCTCTTTGTAGGCCTTGAGGAGCTTCTTCTGCGACTCCAGGAGTTGGTCCTTGAGAAGGGGGAGCTGCTCCCAGCCGCCCCTCGTCGCGTGGATAAAGCCCGATTTCAAGCGGGAGGTCTCTTTCAGATCCTGCGAGCCAGTAGTTGAGCAGTAAGAATATAAAACCAAACACCCTATGGTAACTAAGGTCCAAAGACACTTATGAAATAAGCCGGACCGAGCCCGTTGTTGATGATGTCGGACAGGAGCCCCACCACGTGCTTCATCCAGAGGTGAAGCTCCTCGAGAAGCTCCCACTTTTCGGCCTCCTTTCGATCATCCATAAAGATATTAGGCTCGGATGGGTCGGTGGAGGCCCAAATGCGGATCCGGCTGGGGCCCCAGTTCTCCATCTCCTCCTCCGTGTGCGCCTTAATGCCCCGGATGAGCTCTTGGACAGTCTCGAGCGACCCCCCATGACGCAAAAATAGGTCAATGATGGAGGGGATCACCCGTCGTCATCTACTGTCCTCCAGGTCCCGGTCTCGCTGGCACCACCGCCGCCCGATGTCCCAGCTTCATCCTCCGCGACAGCATTGGTATCCTCCCACGGTCGTCGTTCTCGGAGAAATCTAGGAGCGATCCCCTCGATGCCGTAGATCATGCCCTTGATTTCTGACTGAGGGTCCACCGGGGTGCGCATGGCGCACGCAAGCGCCACCACACCATCCGCTCGCCCTGGCTCAGCCGGGATAGAAGCGGGCGCTCCCGGACGGAGCCACGCAGGGGTCAGCGGACCATAGACAGGCAGACCCTCCTCCCCGGTCTTGGGCTTCTGTGGCGACAGCGGCACTGGCTAGGGCGGGCTTCGTGGCGGCGGCTCGAGCAGTTCTTCTAACTGTTGACTCTCTTGTTGTTGCTGCCTTTGGAGTTCCAGGAGCTCCTGCTGCCGGTCTTGCTCCAGTAGCTCCTCGAGCCATTCTCCTTGTTGCCGCCTCCCCTCTTCTCCTTCTCCTCCATCCTGCTGCAGCTGTCGCTGCCCCTCCTGGAGCTGTTGCTACGACTCCCGCTCGCGCTCTTCCTCTTCCTTCTTCCTCTTCTCCTCGACGGAGTGGAGCCCGATGGGCCAAGGCGTCCGCTTCGCGATAGGGGAAGCCTCGACCTCCTCGTCCATGGAGCGGGCGTCCTTCGAGAGGCTATCACCACTGGACCCGTCACTGATAGTGATATGATCCCCCTCGCCCCCCCATCGGGGAGGATCAGGGGCTCCCTCTTGCTCTTGAGGGCGAGGCGCCTTGACCCGCTTCGGTGACAGTGGGGTGGTCTCTCCCACCAATGGACGAGGCGGGGTACTCTCGACACCCGTCGACGGTCGAGGATCGGTGGAGCCTGTAAGTGCTCGAAAACGAAAAATCAGTCACTATAAAAATTGACATAAGGGTCACACAACCCCGATAATATTGAGAGAAGAATGAACCGCTAACCTAAATCTTTGGGAGCCGCCCCCACCTTGAGCTTCTTGGCCATCGAGGGTTGGGCTAGTTCGAGTGGCCGCTTCAACCTGAGGAAAGTGGAATAAGTATCAGAGAAGCCGTAACCCGAGAAAATACAAAGACATCAGAACGCAAGAACCATGACGTTAAAGATCTTACCCCACAGGAAGAGTGATCCGCCTACCAGCGCCTCGCCCTGCAGGCCTCGAGCCGCCCCGTGTCGAGGCTCCGGGCCCCTCACGAGCGGGCGCAGGCCTCGGCTCGGCGTCTCCTGCCTGGCTGGCACCAGGACTGGTACTCCCACGACCTATTTCCCCTTTACTCGAGGCCACGGCGCGGCCACGAGTCAATGGCCCCGTCGCCAGAAACTTAACCCGGTGGCCCAACTTAGATGTGGGAGGAGGTTGGGGGCGGGGGACGGTCCGGCCTTGCGCAGGAACAGGAGGGGTGTCGGCGCGAGAACGGCGCGGAGAGGTCTCCCCCTGTTGGCCATCGCGGGACCCGCTCAACGCTCCCTTAGGAGCTCCCGTACGCGAGACAACAACGTCGGCTTGCGGCGGGCCCGCGAGGATTCTGTCGAGACGGGCCACCATCCCCTTAGAGTCGTTGCTGCCATCATCGCCCTCGTTGCCACCGTCCTCGTCGGGAGAATCCTCCTCAGGCTCCCCCTTCTACCTGGACTTCGCCCGACGTGTCTCCAGCGCTTGTCGCTTGAGATTCTTCTTATTTTCCTTCTTCTTTTCTAAGTCCTTTGCGGACTTCTGCTTCTCCGCGGACTCACGCCTCTTGTCGCGATCGACATCATCCTCCTTCATCGGAGGCTTCGAGGATCGAGCATCAATCGATCCCTGCACGAGCAAAGATAAGTCTTAAAAAAGGATCGAAGAAAATCGAGAATCAAAACCATAAAGGGGAGAAGGACTTACCAGGTCAATCGACCCCCTATCAGGCCTCATAGGGAAGCCGTTGACATGCTCAGGCTGAAAATCACCCGCGACGGCCGCCCTAACTCTGGCCGCGACCTCTTCGTCCGTAGGAGCCTCGTGGACATCCGACACGCCCCAAGATCCCGAGACGAAATGCCAGGACCCATCTCGTCCATCCTCAGCGGCCGAGACATCAACGGGAGAATCCTCCGGTGATGGACAACCGAGAGGACGAGTGCGGCTGTCAGGCCCTCCTCGCGCAGCTTCTTCAGGGCGTCGAGGATGGGGTCGAGCCGCGGTTGGTGGGTCTGGACAACACCATACCTCTAGTGGTCTAGGCGCTCTGAGATCAAGCGCCTGGTGTAGACGGGGAGGAGGTCGTCGTTGTTCTGCAGGTAGAACCATTGGGAGTCCCACCCGACGTGGTTCGACGTCAACCCCACCGGGATGTACTCACGCGGCTTCTCCGCCTTGCCGGTCTTTAGCACTAGGTTGAGGCACCCGGCTCGCACCGGCTTCCTCGCCCCTGTGGTTCCACTAGGGTCATGGAAGAGCTCACCCCGGTACAAGTGGAGCCACAGGTCCCAGTGTGGCATCATCCCGAGGTAGCCCTCACACACCACGGCAAAAACCGCCGCGGCAGTGATAGCATTCGGTGAAAAATGCTGGAGCTCCACCTCGTAATGATGGCAGAGCGCCCACATAAAACGGCTCGGAGGGGAGCCTAGGCCATGGCAGTGGAACTTGGCGAAGGAGACTACATAGCCCTTGGGTGGTCTTGGTTCCCGGTGGTCCGCCGCCGACGCAATCCACTCCGGCCGCGACGAGGAAACGCGGGGATGTAGGAGCCCCTCCTTCTCGAGCTCCAACAGCTGGCGCTCCGTCATCGACGATGGGCGCCAGTCATTGGCGGCGATAAGTCTCACCACCATCTTTAGGAGGAAGGAAAGCGACTTTGCTACTGCTCGAGGGTGCGCGCGCGTGTAAGATGGAAAAGAAGCAGAGGCAAGAACAAGGGCAGGAGGCGGAAGGAGCAACAACAGGGAGACCTAAAGATATTTATGGACGACAACCACCAACGGACAGATCTAGCGAATACAGTAACTCCCTTAATAAATACGCTGCCTAACAGTCCTTATTCCTCTCACGGACGGGGCGCTATGAATTCCATGCCGGTGCCGTGCCACAATGGCTCCCGCCTGAAAAGGCGCGCCCAACGGGCAAAAAGGTGAACCACCGCGATCCCTTCCTTCCCCTATACGCTAAGGTACGTGTTCGTCACGATGAAAACCTCGAGAGGTCGCAGGCTGACCCACCAAACGGGTTCGACAGCCGAACTCGAGTACCAGAGTCAGGGATGCCCAGCGAGTGGTTGAAAAAGCGAGGCCTGCCTCGAGAACTCGCTGGGCATGTCCAAGGCGAGGATGAGACGGTCGAAAGGGATCCCCATGAAGGGAGGCATCGAGCCGCTGGACTCTATCGAATGAGACCAGTAACCCCGACCACATCGACCCCGCTTTATGAGAACACCTCCAGGCTACAGCTGACCCCCTCGAACAGGGCATAGGTTCTCACTTGGATTACCCGCTAGGAGCTCAATCTGGGGTAGATGGCGCTCGCTCCACCGGGAGTACGTCGCAACCCCGACGCGAATCCAACAAATCAAAGCCTCTGGCTCACCATCCATGACGAACATCAAGAGTGCTTCCACAGTTTGGGCAACATAACCCTCGAAGGAGTCAAAAACTCCTCCGAGGGCTCGGGGGCTACCCCCGCAGGGTCACTCGCGCGACCCCACGGAAACTCAACCAATAAGAAGAGCCTCTACCCAAGCGCAAGCGCTCGAATAGAGACTCGGGGGCTACTGTCGAGGGTATCAGTAAGGGGTACCCTAACTAACGACATGACGAGAGCACCCGTATGTAAGTCGAGGTCCCCGACTCGATGCCCCCAGTTGCATGCACGGGTATTGACGTCCACAACCTCAAACACGGAAAAAACGTCGTGCGAATCAACTGGGGCTCGACCAAGCGACGACCGTCGAATACGGAAATAGGCTCGTATGAATCGAAAGGTCTCAAGCGCAAGGACGCCGCCTACCGCCTGACGCGGGCATGGGAAACAGGGCATTTAATGTGCCTGCTGCGTTGTCACCTAACCCGTCAGTGGGAACAAGCACCCGTCAAATTGTTCTCTTTTGCAGCCTTGCCCACCAAACAAGCCAGAGCATGGCAGGGCACAGCGGGGTGGTCGGAACGTCCCGTCAAGACCCCCTCGAGATGCCCAAAGTCAGCACTCTGCTAAGCAAGGCTTTGTCCGGCATCTGACCCTCGAGCAGGCATGTCCCTTCCCAGGGAAGGGTCGGGCGACGAAGGACGGCACCTCAACCACTCTGACACGGCTACAGCCACGACGTACAAGCGTGCGACGGATAAACCGGTCCAGGACGGCGTACAGGAGCAGGATTCAGGGGCACGCGTAATCATCATCAAGGAACTGAGACAAGACGGTTCGAGGCCACACCGGTACAGAGGCCTCGAGTAGGTCAGTCCGCCACACCCCTATCGACCCCGACTCTGTCGCCTATGCATGTAACCTAGGCCTCCCCTTGGAACTATAAAAGGGGAAGCTCAGGAGCGGGTAGAGAACACGACACATACGTAGAAGAGCCACCATACTCCATCTCCATCCATACCACCCTTGTATTCACCCCTGTACAAGCACTTAGGTGCAAGATAATACGAACACTCCCCCCGCTGGATGTAGGGCCTTCTCTTGCCCGAACCAGGATAAATCTTTGTGTTTTTCTTGCATCACCATGTGGAAATGGGAGCACGCACTAGTTTTACTCATTGGTGTGACCCCCGGGGGGGAAACACCGACACTTTTCAGTTGAAGTCATTCCATCGGCAACCCCAGCCGATCAAACCATAGTACCAGCTGCATCTCCTCCTCAGAGGCAACAAATTTCCATGAAGCAAGTAAGTTATCCAATTTTTAGACTTTACATTATCAACATTTAATCTTGAATAACTTATCTCCTTCCTTTTCTAGGAACAAGATTCCCCAGATAGCCTATTCTCCTTTGCCATCGGCATCTCCGATGATGAAGGCGAAGAAGCAAGCTCTTCTTAGGCAGTTGGAATCTCATCGGTAGAAATCAAAGCCAAGCTGGAAGATTTGTTAGCTCTACTGCACTAAGACATGGCTCAGCTAGTAGATGATTCCGATCTGGCCAAGACTTTATTCAAGACCCTTCGTGGTCAGATTCAGCCGACGCTGAAGAGATCCTCTTTCAAGCTGCTCACTTGGAACGCCGCCAGCTCCAGTATCAGAAGGCCACTCAGCGTCTTGTCGATAGAGCTGCTTACGCCCGGCTCGCAGAGGAAATGATGCAAGTAAAGCGTGCTGCCGATGAGAAACACAAAAGCATCAGTGTTCTGCAGTCCTCAGGGGATGAGCTAAAACAAAAGATCTCAAATCTATTGGCAAGAAGAGAAGCCCTGCTGGCTGAACTCAAGCAAGTGGAAGAGGCCTGGACTCAAGCGCAGCAAGAAGAAAGCCAGCTACCTGAGGTGCTCAAAACTCTTCAGCAAGAAAGAGATGTCCAAGCCTGCAAAGCACTGTAGATGAAGAAGAAGCTGAGGCCAGTGGAGGGTTCTGCCGATGAAGATGCTCGAGAAATAGAAGAGGCCAACCAGATGTGTGTGCGCGCCATATCAGCCATCTAGGCTCTACTGAATCTGTGAATTCTTCATCGGCAACTTGCTTAGTTCTTCTTCTAAGAACCTCAGTAATTTTGGTCCAGCCGATAGGATTGTTATCGACATTAAAACTTTATGCATGGCTCTAGATACACTTAACATTCTGTCCAGTCGATAGGACTTTTATCGGCATTTAAACTTTCATGCATCAATCCACATACTTGGGTGGTACTTCTTTAAATATTTTCCATTTAATGCTCTAGGAAATTCGACTCTTTCGAGAGTTTCTATAATATAAGCATTGCCAGGAGCTGTTGACACCGTTTTTGGACACGTATCTTTTGACACGTACCTGTGTAACACCCGGCCCAGGGCTTAATAGGATTAATAGGAGACTCATACCAACAAGTTGCAACTTCTATTCCGGAAGCCCATCTCCAAAGAACTCTAAAGTTAAGCGTGCTTGGCCTAGAGCAATTTAGGGATGGGTGACCGACCGGGAAGTACTTCCCGGGTGCGCACGAGTGAGGACAAAGTGTGCAGAAAAGACTAGTGTTGGTTTGTGGAGGCTGACTATGTTCTAGAAAAGCTGCCAGATGTAAGCGGGCCTGGCCTCGTGGAGGCGGGACGTTACAGAATGGTATCAGAGCCGACTCTCGCGGTTTCACGGACGCGTGTGTCGCAGTTGTGCAGGCATGGTGTGCATGGCTGGTGTGGACCCAGAGTGGTCACACAGCATGGCACATGCGCTGGCACTGGATGCACGGACGTGGCCAAGAGGGGACATTCCTGGCTTGGGTTTGATCGACGAGGACGTCGATCTCTTAAGGGGGTGAGTATGTAACACCCGGCCTAGGGCTTAATAGGATTAATAGGAGACTCATACCAATAAGTTGCAACTTCTTTTCCGGAAGCCCATCTCCAAAGAACTCTAAAGTTAAGCGTGCTTGGCCTAGAGCAATTTAGGGATTGGTGACCGACCGGGAAGTACTTCCCGGGTGCGCACGAGTGAGGACAAAGTGTGCAGAAAAGACTAGTATTGGTTTGTGGGGGCTGACTATGTTCTAGAAAAGCTGCCAGATGTAAGCGGGCCCGGCCTCGTGGAGGCGGGACGTTACAACCTGGGGATTAGTAAAGTATGGATCGGCAGATGAAGCAACGATAACTAGTCTGTAGGGAAGGTGCCGATGAAGGTGGTTGCCGATGAAGGGACAATTGAATGTGACAAAGTCCAGAGGTGGTAACATGTTCGTGCCGATGATCAGTATTAGTGTATGCCGATGACCACAACAGGAGGTCTGCCGATGACTCTGAAGGAAAGCGTGGAGATTGCCGATTGATCTGTGGTAGTGTCCCGGTCGGTTACGAGGGGGTAGTTTTATGTTTTCCTTAGTTATTACAATTCATTTTGTGTACGGGTTCCGTTTAGTTTGGAATTCGAGTCCTAGTCGTGTCTGGTTGTGGCTCTTCAGACAGGGTATAAATATGAGCCCTAGAGCAATGTAATCAATCAATCAATCAATCAAACACAAGTTTTTACTCATATTCCAGCATCTACTTTTTCGATGACTTCGTCATATTTTTGTTTTACTACGAGTTCTTAGGAATTTGTCGACTTAAGCTCAGCGTGTTCTCAAGTTCTGCATGATCACCACTTGGCCGTGACATCCAGGCGCATCGTTGTTGTCGGGACCAAATTGGTCGAGTTACCACCTTTGTCGATTGTAAGGTCAAATCTGCTGGCACGCCTTAACGTTTGAATCGGGTATTAGCCCTTTGTGTTTGCAGATCAGTTTTTGCATCAACACATCTTTTGGCACGCTCGGTGGGACAAATTCAAGATCAAGATCAACATGGTGAATACAGAGTTCGACTTGGAGAACGTCATCCCTGTGACGGAAGCCAATCTAAGAGATGAGCAAAAGCGAGCTATTGCAAAAGCCATGGAGGACTACAAGAAGCTATGTTTGAAATCCTTCAGCATCAACAGGAGTGGCGAGGTGATCCAGAAGGAAGCATTGCCGGCACCTCGGCAGATTACTTCTGAAGCCAATCGTGGTAAACTTCAAGACATGGTTGACAATGCTATTAACCATGCCTTGATTAATCAAGCTGGTGTGCTGTCCAACACGGTTTTCAATGCTGTGGCTAGAACTTTTAAGGAAGGATAGTTGCCACCAAATTATGTGGGCCCTGTCTATCATCAGCCAAGATCACCAGTGGTCACAGCTCGATCAGCTACTACGGCCGCTGCGGATACAGAAACTACTGCTCCTCCAAGCACACTAGGACTCGCTAATGTGCAATCTACGCCGATGACGACCAATCCATCAACTTCAGATGAGCAAATCAAGCTTGCCACAGATCTATTGGCATCGGCAATGTCGGGATCTGTTCCTCCTAATTGGTGGGGTTACGGTATGCCTCCTGAGATGATGTTGAAGACTCCTGGAACATCTCAAGTGGCTGACTTGACAGGCAAGACTCCTATGGCATCGGCACCTCCAAATCCACCGATGAATCAGTCCCCGGTATACTACAACTACTACTGCAAGACCTTACACCGAGAATTCCCAAGCTCCAACATTCCAGATGCCTAACGCATCGGTAGATTCAATGCCGACGCAACAGAGGTTTATGACACAGTCAGGGTATGTCAATTCAATGATGATGCCCAATTACCAGTCATCGGTAGGGCCTATGCCGATGAATGCTAACAATGGATGGACAGGGCAGCTAGTCTTTCCACAGATGCCTCAGCAGAATCATCAGGCTGTAGGGTTTCAACAAGGACAAATCCAACCTAGGTTTCAAAATCAAGGGTTGGTCAACCAGCCGATGAATCTTGGTCAGCAGATTGGTGGTCAGATGGTTAACCCAATGTTCCATGCAGATCGTGCACCTCAGCGACACGTGGAAGTATATCAGTAGGCGCCAGATCCACAACCGCCTCATCGGCAAGATGCCGATGCTTATTGGGCTGATAAGATAGCCGAAGTAATGAGAGACCAATTTGGGATAAAACCCAAAGTCAGCACTTACTCTTATCAGACACCGTATCCTCCTGCATATGATTTAATCCCACTTCCAAATCGGTACAAGGTACTAGATTTCACTAAATTTTCTGGACAGGATGATACATCGACTATGGAGCACGTCAACAGGTTCATTGTTGACGGTCCTTAAGTATCAAATTTAATTATCAAATAAACAAAGAAAAGGATCCAAATGAAATCAACATCTAGACTTACGGTTTTATCTGACAGAATTCCACGAGTTTTGGTGTTTGTCTATTTCTGCAGGGGGTTATCAGGAAATAAGGAAGAAAGGCCCACATGTCGGGATTACATAGAGATATCAATGCACCGCGCAAATTTCTACCATCTAGAAGACTACAGAAGCCACGGGAAGGAAGCAGAGGCCGAAAGGGGCCAGGCCCAGGGCGCCCGCCCTCTATCCCTGGGCGCCCGCCCTCTATCCCTGGGCGCCCGCCCTGACTTGGACTCCGTTCGGGACTCTCTTCGCACACGATGTTCGACCGACCTAAAGGATCAAGGACAACGTAGTACCACATCGCCTACCGACCCAAAAACGCATAGAGGAGGAGGACTATATAAGGAGACCCCCCTGGCCCCTGGAGGAGACAAGAAGTTATCATAGAGATTGAGGGGTGCCCTCGAAGGAAAACCTCTTCTCTAAATAATATTTCTTTTTAGGCTTAGCAACTAATGTAAGTAGAAATAGATCTTCTAGTTTCTACTACATTGAGAGAGATAGAGTGGAGGTGTAGATCGAAGGAAGGCCGGCCTGTCGTTGTCTACTCCGAGTTGTACCTACGGGATCAAGTCTCCTAACCCGAGGCTTGCTTCTAAGATTCTTCAGTAATTCGACTTCTAATTCTAGTAAGTTCTTGTTTTATTGTTCTTTGGTTTATGAGTTTACTTTAATCCTCTTCTGGTTGAGTATTAGAGTAATCATTGCTAGCGTAAACGTGGTGTTTAGGCTAGGGAACTCATAGATATCCCATATCTTGTTAGCAGGACGTGTAACGTCCCGCCTCCACGAGGCCGGGCCCGCTTACATCTGGCAGCTTTTCTAGGACATAGTCAGCCCCCACAAACCAACACTAGTCTTTTCTGCACACTTTGTCCTCACTCGTGCGCACCCGGGAACTACTTCCCGGTCGGTCACCCATCCCTAAATTGCTCTAGGCCAAGCACGCTTAACTTTAGAGTTCTTTCGAGATAGGCTTCCGAAAAAGAAGTTGCAACTTGTTAGTATGAGTCTTCTATTAATCCTATTAAGCCCTGCGCCGGGTGTTACATCCTGACCCCCTTAAGAGATCGACGTCCTCGTCGATCAACTCCAAGCCAGGAACTTCCCCTCTTGGCCACGTCCGTGCATCCAGTGCCAGCGCATATGCCATGCTGTGTGACCACTCCGGATCCACACCAGCCATGCACACCATGCCTGCGCAACTGCGACACACGCGCCCGTGAAACCGTGAGAGTCGGCTCTGATACCATTCTGTAACGTCCCGCCTGCACGAGGGCGGGCCCGCTTACATCTGGCAGCTTTTCTAGGACATAGTCAGCCCCCACAAACCAACACTAGTCTTTTCTGCACACTTTGTCCTCACTCGTGCGCACCCGGGAACTACTTCCTGGTCGGTCACCCATCCCTAAATTGCTCTAGGCCAAGCACGCTTAACTTTAGAGTTCTTTCGAGATAGGCTCCCGAAAAGAAGTTGCAACTTGTTAGTATGAGTCTTCTATTAATCCTATTAAGCCCTGGGCCGGGTGTTACAGGACGGGTAGGGTTTATAGGTGCGGGTCGAACATCCTTTGTGTTGTCTAGATTCCGTGAGCCTCCCCAATAGAATAGTAGATCATCCTTACCAAGGTTAGAACGAGACTACGGTTGCAGTCTTCTCTATACATCACTCACATCGAGAAACATTCTCTGTAGCCTAAAGGGATAGTAGCAATAGATTTAGTTAGTCAGATGCACCCTTTCTCCCAGTGGTAAAAATATAAATACGATAACTCTGGATAACCTCCCGGGTGAAATGCTCACCGATATCCGTGCGCTTGCGGATCATTTTCTTATTGCGTTCCCAAATATCAACAAGCATTTCTGGCGCCATTGCCGGGGAGAAAGACGGTTTGCTGAGATAACTTTAAGTCTTGCTATTATCTTCTATTATACTTTTATACTTTTATTCTTTTATCTTTTTATTTCCATCTTTATGGATAACTTAAATTCCATACCTATTATTGAATTATTTGCATCTTCGGAGACCAGCCATAGACCATGGGAGTCAACAAGTCCTGCCCCTAATTATGATCTGTGTCCGGAGTTGATGGCAATAGGTCAAAACCAACCCTTTTCTATAGCCGAGGTCCTATCTTTTAATCAAGAAGATAATGCACTTTTAGCTACACCTAGGGAATCTTTTAATCTTTCTATAAATTCTGGTTTAGACCTAGCCCTACAAGACCATGTTTTTTCTCGATATTTTCACATTGGTCTTAATCATATAACCTTTGGTAGAGTCTTTCTTTCTTTATCTATTAGTAAAGGAAGGTATGTCTTCATTTGTGGACATCCTTCTTGGACTAGTCTTCATAAAAATATCCTAGAGATAGAGAAGGAATCATCTCCCAGACAAGGAAAGGAAGTTTCAATAGCCGATTTCCTAACATTCCAATCCCATGATTTGGCTATCCAACCCATCCTTGAGCTTAACAATTTCTACTATGCTCTTTCTCTTGAACCTCCCGATGATCCTATGAATCTCTCTAGACATCCCATGCATAAGAGTCACCAAGACCACAAGGAGGATCGAGAAGAGCAACATCAATGGCTAGAGGGCATTAAAAATCCATGTGCTATCACCATTGAATGAATGGATAAAACAAACTTGAGAGACAATCCTAGAGGAAATTTAAGCACTCATGAAGAATCATCCTTGGAGATTGAGAATGAGAGAAACAACGGTGAGCATGGAAGTTATTTCATAAATACCTTACCAAGTCCTTGCTCATATAAAACATCTCCTCAATCAATTGGTCTCTCCATCCTTACCACATTTGAGATCTCCAACCCACACTTCCTTTCTATTTATAAAAACTTTAAAAGGGCGGTTGTCGATGCATATGTCTATAATAAATATTGCAGATCTCGTTGAGTTGATCTTGATATAGGTAGGTGTTGGAGGGGAAACCACTTCACCAACATAACTTGATGGTTTCCCAAGGACAAGCTTAGTGTCCTAAAACAAGCACTTATCAGATCGTAACATGAACTTTTAATTATTTGCAACATTGCCTTGTGTATTGAGCATATAAAGATAATTGTAGAAATATTCCTTCGGGTATTCGTGTCACTAACCTTTCTAGGATTGGAGCAAGAAGATCCGAGGAATGACGAGCGCAAGGTATGCCCAACCAATCATCATGCAACATTGAATTAAATTCATCCAATCTTGAATTTTGCAAAATTCAAGCTTGGGGGAGTACTTTACATAAAAACATCATTTGCCATGTTGCTATGTTGGTTGTCCTTACCTTTGAGACATGCTCAATTTGTTAAATACTAATTACACTACTTCATCTCCACTTAAGTAGATCTCTATAAATGCTCTCATGCTACCTTTATTTGCTTTAGTATATGTCTAGGTTTGGAATAGTTTCATTTATCTCTTAATTAAGCATGGTGCTTAGTTTAGGAATGATGATCTTACTTCCAAGGGATTTTAAATTAAGCATGGTGCTTAGGTTAAAATGCCCTTCTAAATCAAATTAGACATGGTGTCTAGGTTGATTTTTGAGCCGATAGTATGTTATAGTAGATATGGGATATTTTGTTGGACTAACCCCTATAGGAAAACTTTCAACCTAGGAAGTCCTGAGATACAAACTCATTGGAGATGAAGAAAGTGACACATGAAGTTTAACAATTTGCACAAGAAAGACGTAGCTCATAAGAGATGATTCATGGAGGGTGCCACAAACACGATGCACAACCGCTAAGAAAGGAAAGCTTCCACAAGGTGATACTGTACCGTCACTCTTCAAGTAAGGTAACATTTTAAAGTACTTGACTATCACTTTTATAAGCTTCTCCTTGATTCTGGCATTCACATGAATAAAGAGACAAACATAAATTAACCAACCTAATTAATTCACCATGTTTAGTCCTTTAATCTTTATTCTTAGTACTACCTTCATGATCCCACACTCCTAATCATATAAGCTAAAGTATTGCACATTCAATCTTTGGAAGATATAAACAAAATATATATATAGATAGATTATCTTTCCATTAGGTTGAGCCATCTGATTTGACAAATGTTTCAAATACTACACTCATGATCTTATTATCCATCAACTTTGTCTTGCTCACTATGCTTAAGGTTAGAGAAGAACAAATACACTTTTGGTTCTGTTGGTGTTTTCCACCAACAGGGCCCATGCACTTTATCTCTGCCTTGTCTCTATAAATAGGTACACTTCAAACAAAACATGGAGGAGTTTTACAACTCCCAGACTCCACCAAGTGAAGGACCTAGATCTAAGAGCACAAACACACTGAGCAGGATATTGCCAACACCGCACTTCGAACTGCTGGGCAATCAAAGAATATAGGTGACACCGTATCAAGAAGTGCAGACGTCAAGGTCCACACCTAATCAAATGATGCACCTAAGGATGAAGACAGTGAGAAGTCTTGACCAGAAGACTTAAAACATTGGATCCTTGTCGGAGGAGGTCAAGATCGTCGACTCAAGTCGCCTTTCCTGATCAAGAAGGACGACCCTGGTGTCCCAAGCATTGAGTGCACAATCAACAGATAATCTTTTTAGAAGACACTCTACGACACCGGATCTGACGTCAACATAATGGCCGCAGTCACTTATCAGCTCCTGCATGGAACCATGCCCCTACAACCAATATATATTCAGCTCCAGATGTTTTTCAGGTCATTGACATGGGAGACAACGAGTACGATCCACCCATCATCCTCGGAAGACCGTTCCTCAGCACTATCAAAGCCATTATCTATATTGGAACCGGAGAAGTCCACCTGCACTTCCCCTCTAAGAAGTTACGCCGCTATTTTACTGACCCTAACTATATAGTTGAAGACTCTAAGCAGGTCAGGACAAGAAGAAGACAACGCAACCGCAACCAGAGGAGGCAAATCATCAAGGACGGATGGGTAGACTACGAAGGAGAAGTGATAAGGACTGAAGACATACAACTTGAATAGAACTGTCCTAAGAAGACAGTAACACCGAGTCAGGTGTGGAGAGAAAATATAGTTATACACGAAAAGGAGACGCCGCCGGAACCACCGACTACGCCACCTAGCGAATCCCAGGACGACTGAAAACACAAGGAGTCCCGTTCGGAGGACTTAAAAACACCGAACGCCTAGCCAAGAGGTAAACTTGGTAGTTATCCTTTTTCTTTCAATTATTCAATTATAGTTTGCTTAGTTAATCAGGTTCATGCTATCTTGAAAAGAAAATAAAAATGTTAAAAAATAGAAAGCCCCGTGTGAGTAGACTTGTGGTTTAAAAACCCATAGGTATATTGACTGTGGTGGCATAAAATAAATATGTTTTCATCTTACAATAAAAATATAAATAATAAGTGCATGATCCTACTAAATAAAATTTATTAGGAGGAAGCTTAATATGATAAAGGCAAAGAGATTTTAGTTCCACATAATTCGAGGATCAAAGAAGACTAAGGACATCATAATCGCTGTCAAGGTGCTGCCGACTTTCAAACACACCTCCACCACCTGCTAGCTAGATCAGAAGAAATTACGTCAAAATCCAGCTTGGGGGAGAGCACCCCCATTTATCCAGCTAAGTGTTTCTACTCGCGTTTATACTTTACTCAAATAATAAAAGATGCATAATCATGAAAACCCAAATAAAGATTCTGTGCTTTTATATATATATATATATCTTTACTTAGTTTGCTAAATAAATAAATAAATAAAGTTTGCAATGAACCCTCATGATAAACTCTCACATGGAAATGATGAATAGTTGCTCTGCCATGACTAGTTCTTAAAATTGAAACCTCTCTCAAGTTTAGGCATAACTGTTATAATTTAAACCTGCTCTAAATCTGAACTTGTGGGAAGAGTACTTGATCGAAAGTCTAAGTTGTTAACGGATATGATATGGGAAGGTTGAGCTGCTGTTTATCTGTTTCTAGAGATGCTAGAATTCTGGAGAATTTTATCTTTAAAAATCTTTAAAATAACACATGATGAGTTCCTGTATGATGAGAGTTTAAAATCCTACCACAGCCATATATACATGCTTATTAGACTTTGAGCCAAACATTTACTTTTTACTGCTTATGAGCATTGAGTGTGGTCAAGCTGTGTAGACCCTTAGGAGCTTGTCATGTGGTTAAAATCAAGATTCACTTGCACGTTCACTCATACATGCTACTTCTACTCCGGAAGTACCATCCACATATATCCACTCATTTCCATCTCCAGAACCACCCAAAAACATTCTACTCCTAATCCGGGAAAGAGTGGCTAAAAATATTTCTGTTTTTCCCTGTGGAATAAATGCTCCAGTTATTTTGGTTACTACCACTTGCTACATTATTTCAGGAGATGAGTGCTCTAGAAAAAAAAGAAAAAAAAAAGAGAAAAAAAATAATAATACGAGGAAATAAAAAGGGGCAAGTGCCCAGAACCTCGAAGAAATGAAAAAGTGAGACGAGAGGTAAAAATGGACAAGTGTCCGATAGTAGAATTAGGGGTACAAGATACTCACCTGAGAGGAAAGAAAAAGAAAATATAGAGCATCTCATTCTCCCCAAAAAGCTTCAAAGTGCAAGAAAGGTATGTATCCCCTAAAAAGAGCAAAAGTAGAATTAGACTTTCACCATTGTTATCAGCATCATCACCATACACCATTCATTCGCCACACATGCACATCTTGATTTGACTTATTGGCTTGTTTCTCTGGATCCATGGTTTGACTATGCAATAAATGTCTTGTAAGTATGTATTATCTGTCTCCCACCTATGCGCTCCAGATATCAAAACCTTATTAGAGTAGGGTGAGAGAGAAGGCAATATTACTATGCATTATACCAAAAATACCACATACTTTGAGAGAAGGCATATACCATTACTGCCTTGGTAAGGATCCAGAAATACCACAAAAGAGAGATTTGAGAGAGTCATACAAGGAATCTCTGAGTTTTATTTGAAAATTTGCAAAAAAAACTCCAGAGCTATAGCTGATCAAGAATAAGAGACATGGCGCTTGACTTTACCGTTCTATATTTTAACTTCTCAAGACACAAGTGACTGTTACAAGCCCCATGGTGAAAGGCATGAAACCACTACAGAAACTCTTGAGTTCATCCTTGCTCAGGGACGAGCAAGAGGTAAGCTTGGGGGAGTTTGTTGACGGTCCTTAAGTATCAAATTTAATTATCAAATAAACAAAGAAAAGGATCCAAATGAAATCAACATCTAGACTTAGGGTTTTATCTGACAGAATTCCACGAGTTTTGGTGTTTCTCTATTTTTGCAGGGGGTTATCAGGAAATAAGGAAGAAAGGCCCACATGTCGGGATTACATAGAGATATCAACGCACCGCGCAATTTTCTACCATCTAGAAGACTCTAGAAGCCACGGGAAGGAAGCAGAGGCCGAAAGGGGCCGGCCCAGGGCGCCCGCCCTCTTTCCCTGGGCGCCTGCCCTGACCTGGACTCCGTTCGGGACTCTCTTCGCACACGATGTTCCACCGACCTAAAGGATCAAGGATAACGTAGTACCACATCACCTACCAACCCAAAAACGCATAGAGGAGGAGGACTATATAAGGAGACCCCCTGGCCCCTGGAGGAGACAAGAAGTTATCATAGAGATTGAGGGGTGCCCTCGAAGGAAAACCTCTTCTCTAAATAATATTTCTTTTTAGGCTTAGCAACCAATGTAAGTAGAAATAGATCTTCTAGTTTCTACTAGATTGAGAGAGATAGAGTGGAGGTGTATATCGGAGGAAGGCCGGCCTGTCGGTGTCCACTTCGAGTTGTACCTACGCGATCAAGTCTCCTAACCCGAGGCTTGCTTCTAAGATTCTTCAGTAATTCGACTTCTAATTCTAGTAAGTTCTTGTTTTATTGTTCTTTGATTTATGAGTTTACTTTAATCCTCTTCCGGTTGAGTATTAGAGTAATCATTGCTAGCGTAAATGTGGTGTTTAGGCTAGGGTACTCATAGATATCCCCTGACTAGCTGGACCGTGGTAGTAGTGAGGAACGTGACATTTCCGAGTTACCTTTGTATCCCATATCTTGTTAGCAGGACGAGTAGGGTTTATAGGTGCGGGTCGAACATCCTTTGTGTTGTCTAGATTCCGTGAGCCTCCCCAATAGAACAGTAGATCATCCTTACCAAGGTTAGAACGAGACTACGGTTGCAGTCTTCTCTATACATCACTCACATCGAGAAACATTCTTTGTAGCCTAAAGGGATAGTAGCAATAGATTTGGTTAGTCAGATGCACCCTTTCTTCCAGTGGTAAAAATATAAATACGATAACTCTGGATAACCTCCCGGGTGAAATGCTCACCGATATCCGTGCGCTTGCGGATCATTTCCTTATTGCGTTCCCAAATATCAACATTCATCATCCAATGTGGTGAGGCTGCTAACAGAGACGAGTTGAGAGTTCGTTTGTTTTTGTCATCTTTGTCTGGATCGGCTTTTACCTGGTTTATTTCGTTACCTCCCAACTCGGTGATTACTTGGGCCGATCTGGAGAAGCAATTCCACAAATACTTCTTTTCTGGAGTTCATGAGAAGAGGATCACTGATTTGGTCAGATTGAAATAACGTAATGATGAATCAGTTGAAAGTTTTGTGCAGAGGTTGCGGGAGGTCAAGAATAAATGCTATAGTCTTGTTCTAGATGATCGGCAGCTTGCCGATTTGGCTTTTCAGGGACTGTTGCCTCATATCAAGGACAAGTACGCTTCTGAGCCACTTGGTAAAGAGGATTTCCAACCAAGATATTAAGCCTTTTGAGCCTAAGAGAGCATGGAATAAAAAGGTATCATTTGTCGATGAAGCAGCAAGCTCAGATTCTGATGAGGAGCCAGTCATCGGCTTAGCAGAGTGGGTGAAGAACAAAAAGCCGATGTCTTGCCCTTTTAGGCATAAGGAGCCAGAGAAGTTTGCGTTTGACATTACCAAGGCCGATAGGATATTTGACTTTCTACTTCAGGAAGGACAGATCAAATTGTCGCCTAATCATGTTGCAAGTGGCACAATGCAACCTCTCGCAGCACCAATGAGTGCATGGTTTTTAGGCAACAACTGCAATCGGCTATAGAGTTTGGGAGAATCAAGTCTAATAATTCCAAAGCTCAGAAGCCGATGAAGATCGATCAACATCCTTTCCCAACAAATATGTTGGACGCTAAGGGAAAGACCAAGGTCTTGACGTCAGAAGCAGCTGAGAGAATTGCATCGGTAGATCCTCAGCATCAGATTACTGCTGCCGATGCTAAAGGAAGGGGTTTTATCCAGGAAGGAAATAGCTCAGGGAGGTCTCCCCGATGTGGCATTGTGATAACTCATAGAAGGCATCGGGAGACTTGGCAGCAACGCGAGGATCGGTATCGGCGCCAGCAGGAAGATTATCGTCGGGAAGAAGAAAGACGCCGACAGGAGTGGAATCGGCACAAGGATCATTGGAACTGCCCGTTCTTTATCCATTGTTGGGAGCAGAACATTAAATTGCCCATTGTTAGAGATTGCCCTAAATGCAATGGTTATGATCGGTATGATAGACCTAATCGGCAGTATCAGAGTGACGACCGGTGATTTAATGGGCTGATTAGGGGGAGAACTTCAGTTCATGATCGGTTGGGGGGCAGGCTTAGTGTGCATGATAGACTTGGTGATCGTGTTGAATATTTTCCCAAGAACCAAGAAGAGCTTGAAGAGATGGCCAATGCATGAGTTTCCGATGAGTTCATATTTTGTAGGGATGCTAATACTTATCGGGTGGAGTCAAGGGAAAGTCGTCGCCCATCGGCAAGGCAGCCACAACTTCCTCCATGGTGTCCAGAGGGGTTGACTAGGACACAGAAAAGGAGGCTACAGCGTGAAAGACAAGAAGAGCTAAACAAAGGCAAGAATTCTAGCCAGTCTGGAGATCAGCAGCAACCAGATCCTAAGGGAAAAGGGCCATTGGCAGATATTAACATGGTATTTATATTGCCGATGGAGTTCCTTGCACCATCCAGTGATGATGAGGAGCTGGATTTTTCCGACCAAATAGCTCAGTTGGCTCTAGATCCGATGACGACCATCTTTGAAAAGCCTGCTGACAATGAAAGGCAGCATCTTAAAGCTCTGTTCATCAAAGGAAGAGTTGATGGGCAGCCAATGACCAAAATATTAATTGATGGTGGGGCTGCTATTAAAATCATGCCGTACGCAGTCTATCGGAAACTTGGAAAAGTTGATCAGGATTTGACCAAGACCGATATGATGCTAAAAGACTTTGAAGGAAATGTGTCTCCGGTTAAGGGGGCAATATGCGTCGAGTTGACCATCAGTAGCAAAACCTTGCCGACAACCTTCTTTGTAATCAATGGAGAAGGTGCTTATAATTTGCTGCTAGGGAGAGATTGGATTCATGCCAATTGTTGCATCCCGAATACAATGCACCAATGCTTGGTCCAGTGGGTAGGTGACAATATTGAGATTGTCCTAGGAGATTCTTCTTATGTCATTGCATCGGCAGAGGCGGACACTTATGAAAGGACCAGGTGTATCTCGGGAGAGATTTGGGAAAAGGATTTCCTCAAAGTTGCCGATTATGAAATTCCACCGATCCAAGCAGTCGGTTCTGATGAGGAGTTTTAATGGATAGATTCGCTGATGATGGAAAATTAGGCCAGGGGTTTACATCGACCGATGATTTAGTAGATGTAGATATAGGTAATGGGGATAAGCCAATACCTACTTTTATTGGTGCTAAGTTAAATTCTGAGTGTAAGCAACAGTTAACCGATTTGTTAAAGGAATATAAAGATTGCTTTGCTTGGGATTATACTGAGATGCCTGGTTTAGACCGATCGATTGTTGAACATCGGTTACCCATCCAATCTGGATTTCGACCACATCAACAACCAGCTCGCTGATGTAATCCTAATAAGCTGAAATAACCAAACTGATCGAAGCTAAATTTATTCGGCAGTGTCGGTATGCCGTGTGGATTTCCAATGTTGTTCCGGTTTACAAGAAAATGGGAAGCTTCGAGTTTGCATTGATTTCAGGAATCTTAATAAAGCTACGCCGATGGATGGTTACCCAATGCCGATTGCCGATTTACTAGTTGATGCTGCGGCTGGGCATTGGATTATAAGCTTTATGGATGGCAATGAAGGATATAATCAAATATTCATGGCTGAGGAAGATATTTCAAAGACGGCGTTTAGATGTCCTGGTCATGTTGGGCTGTTTGAATGGATAGTCATGACCTTCGGTTTGAAAAATGCTGGTGCTACTTATCAGAGGGCTATGAATTTTATCTTTCATGAGTTCATCAGCAAGCTGGTGGAAATTTATATTGATGATGTGGTGGTTAAGTCTGGAGATTTTGTAAAGCATCTTGCCGATCTGCAAAAGGTGTTAGAATGTACAAGAAAACATGGTTTCAAGATGAACCCTAACAAGTGTGCATTTGGCGTATCGGCAGGGCAATTTCTTGGTTTCATGGTGCATCAAAGGGGAATTGAAATTAGTAGAAGATCTATCTATGCGATTAACAAAATAGTTGCTCCCACCAACAAGACTGAGCTCCAATCTCTGATCGGCAAAATAAATTTTATCAGACGGTTCATTTCCAATTTATCCGGTAAAATTCGTGCTTTTAGTCCTTTACTTAAATTAAGAGCCGATCAAGAATTTATATGGGGAGAAGAGCAATAGTTGGCTCTGGATGAAATAAAGAATTGTTTGACAAATCCTCCAGTCCTAATTCCACCTCAGCAAGGAAAGCCCTTTAGATTATATTTATCCACCGATGGGACAGTCATCGGTTCGGCTTTAATTCAAGCATTTGAAGGGGAGGAGCGTGTGATTTACTATTTGAGCAGAAGATTGATTGATGCTGAGACCAGGTATTCGGCTATTGATAAATTATGTTTATGCCTATATTTCTCATGGATCAAGTTGAGGCACTATTTGCTGTCGGCCGAATGCACTGTTATATGCAGAGATGATGTAGTCCGATATATGCTATCTATGCCGATTATGAGTTGGAGGATCGGTAAGTGGATTTTGGCACTGTCAGAATTCGATCTGTGTTACGAATCGGCTAAAGCAGTTAAAGGACAGATTATGGCCGATTTTGTGACTCAACATCGCGGTGCAGTGGAAACTTTGGAGATTGTGCCTTGGACGCTCTTCTTTGATGGATCCACGTGTGACCAGGGGGCAGGAATCGGCATAGTGTTAATTTCCCCTTAGGGAAGGTAGTATGAGTTCTCTTTGCCGATTGTTGCCACGTCAACAAACAATCAAATCGAGTATCAAGCTTTAATCAAGGGGTTGGAATTGTTGAAAGAAGTTCATGCTGACGCTGTTGAAATCTTCGGAGATTCTATGATGGTTATATATCAATTAGCTGGAAGCTATGAATGCCGAAGCGAAATCCTGATAACTTATTACAAAAAGAGTGTACGATTGTTACGGGAATTCAAAGGTTTCCGATTAGAGCATGTTCCTCGGTTACATAATGAGGAGGCTAATCGATTGGCTCAGCATGCCTCAGGGTATCAACCCATATTGAACACATTATCGGCAATCGGTGCCGATGATTGGAGAAAAGAAATCATTGTTTATTTAAAGGATCCATCTAAGAAGGTTGAGAGACGTGTTCGGTTTCAAGCTACCAAGTATGTGCTCCTCGAGGATGAATTGTATTATCGGACCATCGATGGAGTTCTTCTCAAGTGCTTAAGTGATGATGAAGCTAAAAGTTTGATGGGAGATATCCATGAAGGAGTGTGTGGAGCACATCAGTCGGCTTTTAAGATGAAGTGGATGATCAGGAGAAATGGGTATTGTAACACTCCTAGTGTTAGCTTGCATGTTAACCATGAGCATTGCACCAACATAAGCATCATCATGCTCATTCATAAGCATCCATCATGATCACATGTTATCTTATGTGCTCCATGTGTAATTAAATTGCTTGTGTGACTTATTTTGAGTGACCTTAGTGGGTGCCTAATGCTTACAAATGTTTAATGTCTTACAAAATACCTTAATCATGTTTAGAACATCATTTGTAACAAAGTTCATGTTGAAGGTTTTGGCCAAAAATGCCCCTAAGTTATGGTTAACCCTAGAATGACCTTTTTGACCCCCTAAACCTTCTTTTAAATATGTTTTATGAAAGTGATGTTAGAGACCTTGCATGCCTGCGACACCTGAAAAAACGTTGTAGAGAATTTCATAAGCTACAAAAGTTATGTTGATGACTTTTTATGAAAAAGCTTAGAACACATCCAAAATTCACTCACAAGCTAAAAATCAGGGCTGATTTCACACTTAGCCAAATTTGGCTAAGTCTTGAGTGGCACAGTTTCGACATAGGGTGATTGGGAGCCTTGTAGATTGAAATCCAGACCGAGTTAGGCTTTGATCTTGTAATCAAACTTGTAGAACTCATGTAGCTCTATCCAGAGGATCAAATCCCAGCCAAAACCATCGATTGAGCTGAGAGTAAAACGTTGTTGAAGATCGGGTTTCAGTCACTGTCGGCGACGACTGAATCACGCGATTCAGTTTCGTCAGTCACCGGTCGGCCGACGCGTGGACGACCCGTGGCGGTCGTACGTCGACAGCGACCCCGCCTGTCAGGCCCCGGCGTCTTCACTTGGATGCCACGACGCCACCCCGAGCCCCGGCCGTCCTCTTTTCGCCTACCCAGCGCTCTCTCCCTTCTCCATTTCGCCTCGGCGAGCTCCGTCATGGAACGGCAGCGTCGCCCGAGGTCTCCTCGCCGCCTCCGGGAAAGCCAGCCCGCCCAGAGCTCCGCCTCGACGTCCTCTACCTCGGCGTCACCTCCTTGGCCACTGTCGAGCACGGGTAAGGCGGCATTGCCGAGCTCCGAGCCGTTCTCCCTCGCCGGTGTTCCGCCCGAGCTCACCGGCAATGTGGCCAGGCCTCTCTGCTCCACCATTTTCCTTCATTCTTGTTCCTATCGCTTCCCCTTGGTTCACTGATGCTCGGCGTGAAGCTCTACCGCATCGCCATTGCCTGGATCTGCCGGCGTAATGCCGCGCAGCGCCGCCGCTCCGCCATTCCCGACGGCGAGCACCCTAGAGTCCAGTAGAGCGTGGGTAAAGTAGGTCAACAGAGTCACCTTGATTAGAGGAACACGTAGATGCCCTTGGATCCGGCCGAGACCTCGTCGTCGTTGAGCTTCGCCGGCGATGAGCATCTCCCCTGTCTCTGTCTCTCCGACGCGCGGGTCCCGGGTGTCAGCCTCTCCCTCTCACTCCCCCTGGTTCACTGTTTTGCAGAGTCTGTGCTGTTTTTGTAAAATCCATATCTGGAGTTTTAGAGATCCAAATGACATGGTTCCAATTTTGCTAGGTTCCAGTATGAGTCTAGTTTTTAATAAAAATATGAAACATGCCATGTTTTTGTGGAAATCATTAGATATAAATTAATCTTTGATTTTTAGGAGGTAATTATATCTTGAAATCTATTGATCTGCTGGCCATGCAAATTTAGGGTGTTGTGATTTATGATATGAGTAAGCTCTGATAAATTTATCATGATTTTTGGAAGCCTGATTGTGAAGTTAAAAATAATTCTTGCTTAAATAGGAGTTTCTTGTGGTATTTTTAATAATTAACTTATAGCTCCTTTTGTGGTGAAACTTGCTGAGTGTTGTACTCATATGTAGACAAGGCCAGGAAAAATCTGAAATCTGTTGTTTGACACTTTTTGATAGGATTTCACGTTTATGCCTTGCATGCCTTTACTAGCTTGTTGTTTTTGTATCTCACAATCTGTATGTGCAAATGTTCTGAAAATTTTACAGTAATCTTATGTTTGCATAAGTAGCTTGCTGTATTTTTCTTAGGATTTTTGGAACATTTGGGATGCAGGTTCATTATATCACCTTAATAATTAAATAAATGAAAAAGGTGATGATAGAAATGGGTTTAGACCTTGCCATGATGTTTTCTGGTGTTTCTTATATATGTTCTATCTACTGGTGCAATTGGATTGTCCCTTTGATACATTCTCAATATGTGCAAAATATATTTTTGCTATTTATGCCTTTCCTAGAGCATTTCTGTGTAGCTGATAGCAAATGCTTTAGAACTAATTAAAGATGTTATTTTCTGGGAAACTTGTCTACAATAAACTTGTAGCTATCTTGCTAATCTACTTCGTGTCCAAGTTTCATGACATTTGGTTGAGTAGTTTAAAAGTTATGAATATTTCAAGTAGCCGCTGCAAAGTGCTTGCTCTCTGGATTTTCCAGGACAGCCAGCCAACTTTGTATGTTTTAGCATATTTTGGATGGGAATCATTCTGGGATGTATAAAAGTGAATTGTAGACAATTTGCTGAGCTTTCCAGAGAGTGCTTACTTGCTTAGTTTGGTTAACTGATGCTTAAGTTATAGCTGAAACTTGTGACAGGATGGTTTGTCTACTAAACCAGTGACTGAGTAGGAGTAGCTAGGATTTGTTTAACTTGTCTAGTTAGTCTCTCTACCAGAGAAGAAGTATGCACTTACTTGTTATTCCATGATTCACTTAATCTTAGGAGTTTATGCTCATGTTATACCTTGTTTTATGTCCCTTTGGCTCTTCATCATGACATCATACATCATATATGCATCCTCTATATTCATGTCCTTGTCATGCATACATAGGTGTACCCAAGGGCGTGACTATTTTGGAGTTCGAGCTGCCGGAGTCGGAAGGACAGCAAGGGGAGCTATCTCAAGGAGCCGAGGAGGAGGAGGACTTGCCGGAGTGCCCTGATCACCGTCCCTCTACTTACGTCGAAGGCAAGACCCGGAGCATTATAAGCCTCCTACTATTTTATTATCATGTTCAGCTATCAAATGACTATGGTTATATATTGTTGCATTAAGTGGTAGGCATTGATATGACACCCTTGCTGCATAATGACTACCTTGTCCACCTCATACCTCACCAAAGTAGGTCCAGGATCGAAGTAATTCTTAGCCATGCTTAGCTCGGTAGAAGCCAGGTGATTTCCTGTCACCTGCGAGAGTTAGGTGGATGATGATCACGGTTGGCTATATTTGCTATCGTGGAAATAACCATGTGTTAATAATGAACTTGAGACCGGGCGGGATGACGATAGTGCAGCAACAAGGCATGGAGGTCTTGGGTGTGAATCTATCCCCGTCTGTGTCGTTTAAGGACCGAATCGCTGTACGTCCCCGTGTCATGTTGAACGCATGCCTATCACTTTGTTGGCCGGATAAGTCGTTCCGACCGTGAAGCCTACGAGTGCAACTCCGGCCGGATACCCCGATCTGGTTAAAGTGCACACCCCGGTTGGTAGTAAGGATGTGCGGGGAGTCAATGGCGTAAGACCGAGGTGTCAGGTTAGAGTCCTGACCCTGGCAGATTGGCGGTCCCTGGGGGTGCGGCGCCGTACGGACCCGCGAATTGGTCCGGAGTTGTGCTAAAGGTGATCCGAGCTGCCATCATGAAGTATGCTTGGGTGAGTGTTAGGAATACCCCTCCAGCTGGATAGAAATCGATTCGAATCGCCGTCTCTCCCGGATAGTGAGAACTTGACTTGGGCAGCGGCAACGTAGAATTCACTAAATAAACTTGATGGTTATGATGAGAATGTTGATAGCTATGTGATAATCCGGATATGGTTATTATTGTGATGCTTAAATACTCAAGTGTATGCTTAGAACAAGTGCTAATCTACTGGATAGTGGTAACTAATAAACCTGCTGCTGAAATTTGATAATGGTTACTTACTACAAAAGCTTTTATGCAAAAAGGTGAGTCAAACCAGTCCACAAAGATCAGCCTTGCATACTCCTTGGTGTCACTTTATTTTTGGTTTACGACGGGTAAGTCTAGCTGAGTACATTCTCGTACTCAGGGTTTTATTTACCCCTGTTGCAGATGATGTCGTTTATCACGGCTATTGCGCTAACTGTCATCACCCGGCTGCGGATGATGAATATATCATGGGCATGATCACTTCTCTACCTTCAGTTGTGCTTTTGTTGGGACTTGACCATGGAACTGGCATATAATATAAACTGAGTCGGTGTTGTTTCAAAACTACTTTGTTTCCGCTACTGCTTTGGTTTGTAGTAACCACTTCTAAACTCTGATGTGATGTAAAACTATATTATGTGATGAGTGTTTGTAATCTGTGATGGCGATGCTTGATCATGTACGATCTTGGTTGTATGTTGGTTGAATCGAGGTCTTTTGAGATTTCGTCGGACTACCGGGTTTATATGGGTTCAAGTCTATTGGCTTGACTGGCTAATTCACTTGAATTCTTATAAATTGGACGGTTCTGTTACAGGTATTATTGGCCAACTATACTTGAGGATTGTTTTAAGTATTTCAAAGGGTGTCAAGGATGTCAGAAATTTGGTAATATTCAAAGGGCGCCCGCATCGGCCATGAATCCCATTATTAAACCTTGGCCGTTCCGGGGATGGGCTATTGATTTGATCGGCCAGATTTACCCACCATCAAGCAAAGGGCATAAGTTTATCTTGGTTGCCACTGATTATTTCACCAAGTGGGTTGAAGCTATTCCTTTGAAAAAAGTTACATCGGCCAATATGATTGATTTTGTAAAAGAGCATATTATTTACCGATTTGGTATTCCTCAAACGATTACCACCGATCAGGGTACTATGTTTACATCGGGAGAGTTTGATGAATTTGCAATCGGTATGGGGATTAAAGTATTGAATTCTTCTCCTTATTATGCTCAAGCCAATGGGTAGGCCGAGGCGTCTAACAAAGGAATTATTAAACTCATCAAGCGGAAAATTGAAGAAAACCATAGGAGATGGCATACGTTGTTAAATGAAGCTTTATGGTCGTATCGGATGGCTTGTCATGGGTCGACCAAAATTTCACCTTATCAGTTGGTGTATGGACACGATGCTGTATTACCATGGGAAATTAAAACCGGATCTAGGCGACTATCTTTTCAATATCAGCTAACTGCCGATGACTATGCTATTTTGATTCAGCAGGACATCGGCTGAAGGCTTTGATGAGTATAGAAGAAAATAAAATGAGATTTGGTAGGTGGTATGATAAGAAGGTGAAGGCTAAGGAGTTTGCCGATGGAGATTTAGTATGGAAACTAATTTTACCGATCGGGACTAAAAGTTCAAAATTTGGGAAGTGGTCTCCTAATTGGGAAGGTCCTTATCGGATAAATCGATCTGCTCCTAGCAATTCATATATTTTAGAAACTCTCGAGGAGTTGAATTTCCCAGGGCATTGAATGGCAAATATTTAAACAAATATTATCCTAGTATATGGATTGACGTGTGAAAGTTTAAGTGCCGATAACATTCCTATCGGCTGAATCAAAGTGCATCTGCGGCCGGACTCAATGTTTTAAAGGTGCCGATAACAGTCCTATCGGCTAGACCAAAATGATTAGAAGTATTTTAAAGAGAAAGCAAAATATGCCGCCGATGAAGAGTTCATGCATTCAGCAAGGCTTGAATGACCGATATAGCATGCAGACGAATTTGGTCAGCTTCTTCTATCTCTCTGATGTCTTCATCGGTAGAGCCTTCCACCGGTTTCAGCTTTTTCTTCATCTGCAACGCCTTAAGGGCTTGGATGTTTCGCTCCTGTTCGAGAGTCATGATCGCTTCAGGCAGCTGGCTTTCCTCCTGTTGAGCTTGGGACAGAGCTTCTTCCACTTGTTTAAGTTCTGCCAATAGGGCTTCTCTTTCCGCCGATAGGTCAGAAATCTTTTGCTTTAGCACGTCTCCTGAGGAGTTCAGAGTGCCGATGCTCTTATGCTTCTCATCGGCAAGATGCTTTACCTTCATCACCTCCTCTGAAAGCTGGGCATAAGTGGCCCTATCAGCAAGGCGCTGAGTGGCCTTCTGATACTGAGGCTGTCGACTCTCTAAGTGTGCGGCCTTGAAGAGGATCTCCTCGGCATCGGCAGGGATCTGGCCTCTGAGAGTTTTGAATAGAGCCTTGGCTGAATCAGAATCATCAACCAGTTGGGCTGTGTCTTGATGAAGGATGGTTGACAGAACTTCCAGCTTTGCTCTAAGCTCCACCGATGAAATTCCAACTGCTTAGGAAGAGCTTGCTTCCTCTCCTTCATCTTCAGAAATTTCGATAACAAAGGAGAACAGGCTGTTCCTGAAAGAAAAAAGAGATGAGTTATTTGATGACAAAATATTAGTAAAATAAAGAATGATAATCCGATAACTTACTTGTTTCAGAGCTATCTCTCACCTCTGGCTAGTTGAAGCCAGTGGTACTGTTGATATTTGGGAACGCAATAAGGAATTGATCCGCAAGCGCACGGATATCGGTGAGCACTTCACCCGGGAAATTATCCAGAGTATCGTATTTATTTTTTTACCACTAGGAGAAAGATTGCATCTAACTAACCGGTCTATTACTACTAACCTTTTAGGCAACAAAGAATGTCTCTCGATGTGAGTGATAAATAGAGAAGACTGCATCCGTAGTCTCCTTCTAACCTTGGTAAGGATGATCTATTGTTCTATTGGGGAGGCTAACGGAATCTAGACACCACAAAGGATGTTCAACCCGCACCTATAAACCCTATCCTTCCTGCTAACAAGATATGGTCTGCAAAGGTAACTCGGAAATGTCACGTTCCTCACTACTACCACGGTCCAGCTAGTCAGGGAATATCTATGAGTACCACAGCCTAAACACCACGTTTATGCCAGCAATGATTACTCTAAACTCTATGCGAAGAGATTAAAGTGAACTCATAAACCAGAAGAACAATAAAATAAGAACTTACTAGAATTTAGAAGTCGAAATACTGAAGAATCCTAGGAGCAAGCTTCGGGTTAGGAGAACTTGATCCCGCAGGTACAAGCTTGGAGTAGACACCGACAGGCCGGGCTTCCTCCAATCTACACCTCCACTCTATCTCTCTCAATCTAGTAGAAACTAGAAGTTCTATTTCTACTTTACATTGGTTGCTAAGCCTAAAAAGAAATATTAATTAGAGAAGAGGTTTTCCTTCGAGGGCACCCCTCAATCTCTATGATAATTTCTTCATGTCTTCTCCAGGGTCCAGGGGGGTCTCCTTATATAGTCCTCCTCCTCTATGCGTTTTTGGGTCGGTAGGCGAGGTGGTACCATGTTTTCCTTGATCCAATAGGTCGGTGGAACATCCCGTGCGAAGAGAGTCCTGATTGGCATCTAGCAGGGGGCGGGTGCCCAGGTCACCAGGGCGGGCGCCCTGGGCCTGGCCCCTTTCGGCCTCTGTCTTCTTCCCGTGGCTTCTGGAGTCTTCTAGATGGTAGAAAATCGCGCGGTGCGTTGAATCTCTATGCAATCCCGACATGTGGGCCTTTCTTCCTTATTTCCTAATAACCCCCTGCAGAAACAGATAAACAACAAAACTCGTGGAGTTCTGTCAGATCAAACCCTAATTCTAGGTGTTGGTTGCATATTGGTCCTTCCCTTGTTTATTTGATAATTAAAATTGATACTTAAGAACCGTCAACAAATACCCCCATACTTAGGCTTTTACTCGTCCTCGAGAAAAGGATGGTTAAGAAAAATATCTAGGGTAAATATTTTAAAGCATTCTTTATATGTGCAGGGTGTTAAAAATTTCACTGTGTACCATAGTGAGGAAAGTTTATGGTTAAGAGTAAAGATCCTTTCTTCTCAATCCTGTCACTTGGAGTTTTTGTATATTTTTGAAAGAAAGTTAGCATACTTTTTTATCCTCATAGGTTCTTCTCAGATCACTCATTATCTTTTATATATCTCACTGAGGTTGTTTTAATTTGCAAAAATTCTCAACAATACTTACTTTGCATTTATTGCCTGATCAAAACGGGATCCGAGGAGGGGAATGTCATACTCTTAGATCAAAGACTTTGGAAATTAAAATCTTTGTCAACTCTTGCTGGCATATTGCTTATTAGAGGGACCATGGGCTATCATTTTTTTTAAATGGATACCGAGGTATCCCTAATTCTACTGCCGGACACTTGTCCATTTTTTTCTACGAGGTTGTCGAGCACTTGCTCCTTTTTATTTCCTCGAATCATCTCTATTTTTGCATAGCCCATGCCTCTAATGCAATAATATTTTGGAAGAGTGAATCTTTCTGAATAAATATCTTGATCTTAGGAGCATGATAAATCTCTCAACAAGGGTCTAACTCATTTTGAACAAACTCAATACAGAGTAGATAGCTTCTATAATCATAATTAATATTTTCAGTTTTATCAGGCATATAAAACACTGAGGATGGTAGCTAGAATTTTGAATATTTTGAAATAAATTCTCCAAGTAGCAATGATATCAAGAATAAGAAACTCATACTCTACCATCACATATTCCATATTGACTTAAGTAACACAGGGTTTTAAAATGATTTTATAATAATTGCAAGTTTTCAGGAAATATCACAGATTGAGATTAATCATGATTAGAAATATTTTAATCTTTTTAATTTATCATGTCGGAAACAATATTTTGCATAATCCAAAATATGTGTAAAGTAAAGTGTGCAGAGTGTGTACCTGAATCGTGAAGTGGTGTGGTCGGAGTGTGTTTGGCATGTCGAGGGATCTCCCCCATACTTGTTTTCTGCTTTCTTGCACAAAAATAAAGTAGAGACACACAAGACATAATAATAATAATAATACTCTTTATTAATCTTGAGGCATTTATTACAAAAGACTAGTAGCAAACTCATGATAATAGTAAACTGATGATAATAGTAAACCTAAACCGAATTTAAAGATAGATAACTATGATGCATTGCCTCAAGGTCTAATCTAGATAACTTAGCGGCGCTCTAATTCCCTAATCTTCTTGTTGGCACTGGCAAGATCCTGCCTAAGGCCTAGTATAACGGTGTTGTGGTTAGAGAGCTGCCTAGTGAGGGAATTTATCGAGGACTGGAGGTCTATGATAACTCTGTCTAGTCTGCGAACGTCCTCATCAATATCCATTATAGTCTTGCGACGCTTGGGAGGTGTCTCAAAAGCATTTAGAGCGTGCTTCGGGGCTGCCTTTGGTGGGATGAAACGGACTTTGGCTGCTCTAATCCCTTCAAAGTAAGGCCTTTCTTCCTCCGTAGTGTAGCGAATACAGCTGATCTCACCGCTCCGGTTGGTCTTGACTCCAACGACCCTCTCATTGGGTCTAAGTGGAAGGATCCTTGTGCCGGTTGGCACCTTGATAGTGGTCTTTGTCTTGGATGATGATCCTTTGAGGAGTACGGGTTGTGGCGGTGCGGTGAGAACTGGTTGAGCATGGTAAGATTGGGCGGAGCTGCGTTGGCGTAATGGCATGGCTTCTAGCTGTCGCTCTATGTTGGCCGGGACGAGAGCACAGGCATCGGGGTCTTCCACAGGCTCCATGTTGAGGTTGAAGGGGACGACTTCCCAATCTTCGTGGTACTTCTTGGCCATTGGAGCAGCAAGGAACTAATCAAGCTCTAATTGAAGAAGAGAAGGCTTGGTGGCTTGGTGTTTGAAAACTAAGGTCAGGGGTCTGTTTATATAGGGGTCAAAAAGTGCCTCTATGGGTTGTTCGGGTTGCTCCCGTCGATGTGCGTGCGAAACTTTCCATCTGAGGGATTATTTAGATTACCATAAGTGCATTTTCCATAACAGAGAAAATCAGGACCGAGGGGGAACAGGAGCTGGGCGCCCGCCCTCTCTCTGGCCCCTCTGTGGGCCCAGTTCCTCGAGCGCGTTTCTAGATGCGAAATTATTTAGAAAAAATATATATATGACCCAAAAACATCAGACTAAAAAGGTCGGGCTCTAATTCTCCATGGGAAAGTAAAAATGGACTACGTCTATTTCTTCTAATTCTTTATTGGGCTCTAAAAATAATTTAAGACGTTGACCATTTACCTTGAATAACGTACCTTCGTCATTTTGAAGTGTGATAGCTCCTTGGGATGATGAATTAATTACCTTGAATGGTCCTTCCCATTTGCTCCGGAGTTTTCCATGCCCGAAAAGCTTTACCCTGGAATTAAAAAGTAGTACCTTTTCTCCGGGTGTGAACTCCTTCTTCTTGATTCTCTTGTCATGCCACCTTTTGACTCTTTCTTTGTAGATCTTTCAGTTGTGATATGCCGTCTCTCGCCATTCTTCCAATTCTGATAGTTGCATTCTTCTATAATCTCCAGCAACATCTAGGTCCATATTCCATCTCTTTATGGCCCAGTGTGCTTTGAACTCTAGTTCAACGGGTAGGTGGCAAGTCTTCCCGTACACCAATTGGTATGGAGACATTCCAATTGGGGTCTTGTATGCTGTCCGGTATGCCCAGAGTGCATCGGGTAACTTGTTTTTCCATGCCGTTCCCATTTCATTTACTATCTTCTGAAGAATATTCTTCATTTGCTTGTTGGATGTTTCTGCTTGGCCACTTGTCTGAGGATGATAGGGGGCAGCGACGTTGTGACGGATTCCATGTTTTGATAGATATTGCTTGAAGCGTTTGTCGATGAAGTGTGCTCCTCCATCACTTATCACTACTCTGGGGACTCCAAATCGTGGAAATATAATTTCTTCAAACATCCTCTTTGAACTGACGTTGTCGACATGCTTGCAAGGTAATGCCTCTACCCACTTGGAGACATAGTCAACTGCCACCAAGATGTACTCACCCTTCTTTGATGGAGGAAATGGACCCATGTAGTCTATTCCCCAGACATCAAAGAGCTCAATCTGAAGGTTGTTGGTGAGTGGCATTGCATCCCTTGTATTTATGTTTCCGTGTCTTTGACATGGCCCACATCTTCTGATATATTGCTTCGTGTCTTCATACATTGTAGGCCAGTAGAATCCACACTGCCAGATCTTTGAATGCGTACGGAATGCTCCATAGTGACCTCCATATGGTGATGAATGACATCTGTCGATGATCTTCCATCCTTCATCAGTGGTCACACATCTCCTAAGTAAGCCATCAGAGCATACTCGGAAGAGGTATGGCTCATCCCATATATGTGAACGACTTTCTTGGATAAGCTTCTTCTTGTTTGCTCCTGGTGGTACATACCCTGAAACCATAAAATTAACAATATCTGCATACCAGGGGTCAGACCTGTTAATCCCATAGAGCATGTCGTCCCGGAGTGAATCATTGATGGGGGTTTCCTGTGGACTCTTAAAATACATTCTAGACAAGTGATCAGCAACAGAATTTTCTACTCCCTTTTTATCTTTTATTTCTAAGTCAAATTCTTGGAGTAATAAGATCCATCTAATCAGGCGAGGTTTAGCATCTTTTTTAGTGAGCCTATATTTTAGTGCAGCATGATCAGTGTAAACAATTATTTTAGCTCCAACTAAATAAGATCTAAATTTATCAATGGCAAAGACAACAGCCAGAAGCTCTTTTTCAGTGGTTGCATAATTAAGTTGAGCTCCTATCAAAGTTTTACTGGCATAAGCAATTGCATGATGCTTCTTATGTTTAGTTTGTCCTAAAACTGCCCCCACAGCATAATCACTGGCATCACACATAATTTCAAAAGGCAACGACCAATCAGGGGGTTGAATGATTGGTGCAGAGATGAGTGCTTTCTTTAATAAATTGAAAGATGTTAGACATGCATCATCAAATTCGAAAGGAGCATCCTTGGCTAGCAAAAGAGTAAGTGGTCTAGCAATAAATGAAAAATCTTTTATGAATCTATGATAAAAACCAGCATGGCCAAGAAAGCTTCGAATCCCTTTTATATTCACAGGTGGAGGTAGTTGTTCAATTACTTCAATTTTAGCTTTGTCTACCTCAATACCTCTTTCAGACATTAGGTGTCCCAGCACTATTCCTTCCCTAACCATGAAATGACATTTTTCCCAAATAAGGACTAAGTGCTTTTCTTCACATCTTTGCAAAACCTTGTCTAAGTTTTCAAGACAACTATCAAAAGTTTTTCCATAAATAGAGAAATCATCCATGAAAACTTCCATAATCTCTTCAATCATATCAGAAAATATAGACATCATGCATCTTTGAAAAGAAGCTGGTGCATTAAATAACCCAAAAGACATTTGTGGCAGAACCCCCTAAGTGTTTGGGCCCACCGACACATGTCATTGTCCTAAGGACCTCTGACGGCGATGCCGGGGATCCTCCCACTTTAGAAGTCCGATGAGCATCGCTGGACGCTCATTCCACTGCTACCTGTGGCATACCAAGCTGGCTCGTCCTGACCCCTGGTAATGGTCAATTAACGAGAACTTCTCCTTCTCGCCCTTACAGGATAGCAAGTGGCCACCTTAACACCAGGATCATTCGTTGCGAAGACAATGCAGTAACCCAAACGACACCAGACCAAAATAATATTTCAGAGTAAAACAGCGGAAGTATTACATAACTTAATTTACAAAAGGAGTTCTTCCAAATAGTAGAGTGTTATTACAAGCCTAGTCCAGCGGAGCAACTTAAACTTTAGTACAGAGATTACAAATTTACCGACCCTGCCCATGGGTCACGCTCACTCTTCTTCGTCGTCAACCTCGACGACGGTCACACAACAGGGTCCGAAACAAGTCGGCTCCTGCACTTCACCTGCAACAGGGGGTTGGAAAACCCTGAGTACGGGAGTACTCAACAAGACTTACCCGGTGGAAAAGGGGAGAAAGTAGGAATGCAGGCTTAGGGTAGACAAGGAGTGGCTGAGCAAGGAGCCAAAGTGTTTTGCCAAAAAGCTTACTAATAGTGCATCCTTACTTTCAAGTTTTACCCGCGAATTCCTCTCCCGCAGAGGCCGAGGAGTTCGAGGACAGTCTATCTAGTTGTTTCGCACAGACAAGTCTGTGAGTTCCTATTCCTAAAATAAAGTATTATTTATCCGACGGCCATAGCTTCATGTCGCTCTGAGTCCGGGAATTGGGATCCGAACCTCATGAGACACTTCCCCTTTCTCATTTTATCACTTAGTTGCATATTTAACTACGATGAGGGTCGAAGGAATTGAGTCTCCCAATCGGGGAGCAACGACGATTCGAATCGCTTAGCCATCCAGCTGGAGTTTCTAACCACCCACATATGTAGAACCAAATCTTGCATATATCAACCCAAATCAAGCTCTCCCCAAATTTGACCAGGTTCGCGGCACCCGAGAGCACAGTACTCCACCATCCTACAGCCGATCTAGATGTTTTTCGGTCATCTCAGATCCGTAAGGTGGGTACACACTACTCTCGCCATCTTTCCACTCCCAGTGCGCGAGTAGCTGTTCGCGTCGAGGGATCACAAGACCGGGCTTACCGAGGGCAAGTGGTTAGTATTATAAATTCTCAACCCAGCAGGCCATCAACGGAACGGTCCTTAATCGACACAGTTGGAGACACTACTTTAAGACTCCATTCTTAAAGCAAGTCCACCGACCGGTCTCAAGTTGAAACATCACTGACCATAAGTGTATTCCACAACAGCCCTTCAAACTTTGTTTGAAAACCTATCTAGTAGCAGGGCTAAGCATCACTACGCAGTTTTAAAACGAAACAGGTGCCAAGGACAAGATAACAAATATCAAGGTAGTAAATGCAGCAAGTAGGTTAACCCAATTCTCAACTACCTAATGCAGCATTTTCAATTTATAAGTGATAAGAGATTTAAAACATTCAAGGAGGGGTCAATGCATCCGGGGCTTGCCTTGGTTGCAGGGCAGAGAGGAACCCTCGAAGACTTCCCAAGTCTTGGATCCGACTTCCTCGAACGGAGCACCGACCTCGGGGTTTGGTTCAACGGGCGCTCCTTCGGTCACTTGCACTATACGTAAAAGGATGAATGCTCATGATATGCGTAATTATGCAAGAAGGATCAAGTCGAGTACAACTTGCCTTCTTGGTGCAACTCAGAATAATTAATAAATAAAGTTGTTTAACAACTTAGTGTCTTTACCCAAGAGGTGGTATCTGTAAATTAGTATTTTTCTTAATCCATAATTATTCTAAATTAATTTATTATTAATCCTAGTTACCTTAATTAACTCTTAATTAATCATTAATGACAGTAATTAAGCATTAAGGCCAAACAATAATTAAATGCCAAAGGTCATTAGGGTTAATGACCTCAGGTCATCACATAATCCCAAAGTCACTCAAACCCTAATTATGAGGATTTAACTAATCACTGTTTAATTATTTTGGAATTATTATTTAATTACTAAATAAGGGTTTAATAATATTTTATTCAAACATTATCCAAATGCCACCAAATGTTGTGTGAAGCCTGGAAATAATATTCAGAGACTTCCCATAAATTTTGGTGATTTTTGGACACATAAATAAATTATTAAAATTCCTAGAAGTTTTATTTACTAATTAAAGAGCCAAGTTTTATACCCTTGCAAACTATCAGAAAACAGAACCTAATATTTTTCTTGGGTTCTAAATATTTCAGGGAGTCTATACAAAAATTCTCATCATTTTTGGATCACCACACAATTTACTACTCAATTCCAAACATCAAGCATTTTTAAACAAAAAGGAAAGAAAAAGTGCACTGTGCTGAACTGGCGGCCTGCTTGGATCCGGCCCAAGACGGCCCGCGAGCGCTCTCCCGCGCGGACTACGCGCGCTCTCTCCCACGCGGCCACTGACGGGCGGGTCCCGCTCGTCAGAGGCGTCTTCAACCTCCCGCCACCGCTCCGGTGAGCTCCGGCTCCGCGCCGGTGAGCTCCCGGCCTCCGCGGTGGGGTGGGCTAGCATCTCCGGCTTCACGCGCAACCCCTAGGACACCCGGGACAACCTCTACTCCCTCCTAACCCTCTCGCTTACGCTCATGGCGGACGGCCGCCTCGGCCGAGCGCACGCCGGTCGCTCCAGGCAAGTAGAGCGCAAAGCAAACGGCGTAACAGCATCGGTAGCTCACCGTGACTTCAACGAAGTAAGAACCAGCAGCGGAGAGGCGCGGGGTGAAGCTGGCCATGGGGAAGTGCTCGCGGCGGCGCTTTGGCCGGAGTTGGAAACGAGGGCTCGGTTGCGGCTTATGGGGCTTAGAGCTTGCGCTAGGGGGTGCAAACGGTGACGGAGCTCAACGCGGAGCTGCTGGCGTGCTCAACTGGCTTGGAAAGGGAGCGATAAGGACGAATTTGGGAGGCGCAGAGGGTTCGTCGGCGTCGGGGTTCAAAGAGCAGAAAGGAAATATCCCGACCACCCGGGGCTTTATCCACACGACAGAGGGCGGTTCGCGGATGAGGACGTCCGCGCGAGGCACCGCAGCAAGCAGCTGCGTGGCCAGGTGCGTGGCGTCGCGCGCGGAGGCGGCTCTGCCCCGGCGGCAGAGCACCCCCCCTGCCCGATCACTGTAGCAGGCCACATCCACTCAGCTTGAAGTCTTGCAAAATTCGCCCAAAATTTGAACTGGACACAAAATTTCACCAAAACAAAAGTTGTGCACAATTTTATAAACTACAAAACTTCTTTTGGTGAAAAAAGCCAATTCTGAGTGGAACAAGATGAATTTGACAAAACAGTTTGGATTTCAAATCCCAATTCAAGGAAATTCAAATTTCTGAATTGGGGATAAAACAGAATCTCCAAAATTACTTTTGTTTTCCCTAAACAACTTGAAAAACTCCCAACATGAAAGTTGCTCAACTTTTTGTGCTCTACAACTTTCATGTTGACCACTTTTCAAAATTCCAAATGGATTTTGAATTGGAGGTTTAAATTGGAAAAGGGGACACTTTTCGGAAATCTGTATTTTCAAAATTACTTTGAATTTTATATTGAAACTTCAAAAACTCAAAACACCAAAGTTGTACATCTTCACAAGATCTACAACTTTGCTTTTGAACTTAACTTAAAATTTTGCTTAGTTTTCAAATTGTGTGAAAGGGGGCAAATCTAGGGTTCAAAAATCAGGGTTTTTCCCCCCTAAGCCTTCGGAAAAAACTTTACCCTAGGGTTTTAGCAACCAACCCAGGCATCACTAACAAGATAAACACACTTTAATTCCCTACGCACACTCAACCAAATTAAACTCATTTTAAGTTGATGCATCAAGGTGTGCTTAACCAATATGCTGTGCAATGCTGATGATGCCATGATCCAAATTTTAGGAATCGTAACATCGGGGATGTTACAACATTCTACGATAAGCATAAGTTCCATATGGGCATGTAAAAGTGGTTTTGCTTTGATCATCGGGATGGATCGGGATCTGATGATATCCTGAATATCCATCTAAGAAACAGAAGAACGAATGGTTCGCTAACCGCTCTAGCATCTCATCTATAAAAGGTAAAGGAAAGTGATCCTTTCTCGTGGCTTTGTTTAGTTTTCTATAGTCTATGCACATCCGCCATCCTGTGACGGTGCGTTGCGGAATTAGCTCGTTCTTTTCATTCATAATAACAGTCATGCCTCCCTTTTTAGGCACAACTTGAACTGGGCTTACCCACTCACTGTGCGGCACAGGATATATAATCCCTGAAGGCAGCAACTTTATAACATCCTTTTTAACTACCTCTCTCATAGTGTTATTAAGTCTACGTTGGGGTTCTCGAGAGGGTGAAACAGAAGGATCTGTTGGAATACGATGGGTACAAATCATAGGACTGATTCCTGTAAGATCTTGGAGTGAGCAGCCGAAAACTGAGTGATGTTTCTCAAGAATGGTCATTAATCACAGAGTTTGATCCTGAGTGAGTTTATTGCTAATGATCATAGGAAACTCTGGATTATTGTTTAGGAAAGAATATGTAAGACCGGGTGGTAAAGTTTTAAGCTCTATGGGGGGTCTAGGTGTTTCTGCAAACTCATCTAAGGGTTCAGGTTCAGAAGGTTCGGTTTCTTCTTCTGTGAAGAAAGGAGTTTCGTCTTCTAAGTCTGGTTCATCTAAAAGCTCTAGAGATGCAACATTTACCTCCTCCATAGGATCAGGCAAAAGATATGATTCGGCCTTATTGTTTAAGGAGTGTGAAATTGTTATTGGGAATTTAAAGGTTTTTCCAAAAGAAATGTGTAGCTTTCCAGTATGACCTTCATAAAGGAGTCTTCTAAAAGGTTGTCCTATCAACAAGTCAAAGTCCCATGTATCAAAGATATAGAAGTTCAAATGAACTATGGATCCTTCTACCGTAAGAGGTAAGACATTAATAATTCCAAGACTGGGGACTAATCGTCCCGAAGATTCCTTTATGACCTTCGTTGTGGGGGTTAAGACAAGATTTTTAAATAGTTTAAGTGCAAAAGATTCAGACATGATGTTGATCCTCACAACAGGATTATAAAGAGCATTAAATCGATCAGAATTATAAGCACAGCGTATTGTTATAGAGGGTGTGTCCAAACAGATCACATCAGAGGAAAGCTCTGATTCCTCCAACCATTCGCTACTCATGACTGAGATAAGCTCTCTCAATTGATATTCACTTGGTAAATAAATGCTAAACTGGCCGTTTTGGGGTTTGTTAATAGAATGGTAGTTTGAAATGTTTCCAAAATCGGCAAAAAGATCGGATTCTATATCCAGCATGAAGTCCGGTGGTGGAATTTCTTCCTCTTGTGGCTCAGAACTTGGGATAGCTAAAGTAGCTGAAGAATTTGGCAGAGTGTCTACTTCAGCTTCGTAGGTTTTATCATGAAGGGTATTATCCATCTCAGCTTCTAGGATTCTATCTAGGATCACTCTAGCTTCATCAGTAGGGATGCGAATGAAAGAACCTGTAGCCATTTTGTGTAGCATTTGTTTGTGATTTTTCTAAAGACCTCGAAAAAAGTGAAATAAAAGAACAGGGTCTTCAAGATTAAGGTTTGGACCAGATTCTAAAAGATCAGAAAAACGTTTCTAGGATTTTCCCAAAGTTTCAATATCTTTTTGTTTAAAAGATAGGACTTCGAGTCTAAGGTTGGCTATATGGTCAAGGGAATAGAAATCTAGACAAAAGTTGGCTCGTAAAACTCCCCATTCACCTTGTTGTTGACTTACCTTTTGACTGTACCATTGTCTACGTTCTCCCGCTAAAGAAAAAGGAAAAAGCTTCCAACGTAAAGTTTTATCAGAAATGCCTTCAATACGAAGACAATCACATGTTTGCTCAAAATCTCTATTATGAAGGTAAGGGTTTTCGTCTTCCTTTCCCGAAAAAGATAGGTTTTGAATCATGGCAATCAACCTAGAACTTAACTTATACTGGGATGTTTGGATAGGCTGTGATGATTCCCATGGTAAAAGGTTAGTTACTGAAGGGATCGCAGACTCATGGATTGATTTAGAATTTTGGTTTTCCATAAGGTAAGAGTAAAGAAAATAAAGAAAGAATATAAAAGATAAGAAAAGATAAAAGTATAGAAACAAGCTAGTAGTAAGACTCAGGTTATTTCAGCAACCGTCTTTCTCCCCGGCAACGGCGCCAGAAATGCTTGTTGATATTTGGGAACGCAATAAGGAATTGATCCGCAAGCGCACGGATATCGGTGAGCACTTCACCCGGGAAATTATCTAGAGTATCTGTTGACGGTCCTTAATGCTCACAATTAACCATCAACTAATCATAGAAAAGGATCCAAATTCAACCAACACCTAGACTTAGGGTTTTATCTGACAGAATTCCACAAGTTTTGGTGTTTGTCTATTTCTGCAAGGGGTTATCAGGAAATAAGGAAGAAAGGCCCACACGTCGGGTTTACATAGAGATATTAACGTGCCGCGCAATTTTCTATCATCTAGAAGACTCCAGAAGCCACGGGACCAAAGCGGAAGCCGAGAGGCCTCAGGGACAGGGCGCCCGCCCTAGTCCTGAGGGCGCCCGCCCACCTCTTTCCACCAATCAGGGTGAAGTTCGAGGATCATGCTCCACCGACCTAATACTTCAAGGAAAACCACACGATCAATGTCGGTTTGATCCGACGGCCCAGATTCACTTGAAGGGACTATAAAACCAGACCCCCCTGGCCCCTGGAGATCATACCTCTTCTACAGAATCAAAGCTAGGGTTTCAATTCTTCATTCAAGTAGAGAGGATCCCTCTAGTTCTTCTAGTTCTACTTCTAGTTCCTCTAGTTCTAGTTCTAGTTAGTTCTAGTTGTAATCTAGAAAATAGGGAGAGAGAAGAGGAGAGCGGAGGAGGAGGAGCCGGATCTGTCGGATCTTCCTCAACATTGTACTTTTGCAGCAACTGGTTCGTTGTTCATCGTTCTCTAGGTTCTTCAATTCATAACTCCTGAGTTCTCTAATTACTTTTATTTACATTCAAGTTATTTATTGGATTCCCGCTTGCATCAAGTGCTCTAATCTTTGAAACATTAGAGTAGTAATTAATAGATTAGACGTGGTGTTTAGTCTTGCAATTACCTGGAATTGCACCCAATCCTGCGGATTGTTGTGGTAGCCTTAGGGTAGTGACAGCCCTAACGGTCGACGTATTCCACCTCGTTCAGATCGGTGTTTGTAGGATCGTAGTCGGAGCTTCCTAGCCCCCTTCTCATCTCTTTCTGTGGTTAGTGTTCTGATGTCCCAAAATAGATAATCTTGAAGTAATTCTTGATTCTTAGATCAACTAGAGAACTCTCAGGAAACTTCCTCTCTTCCCACCAAAAATAATTATATAGTTATCCTTGGGCGATCTTGGATCTTAATTAGTACACTCACGTTCTCTGTGGAAAATCGATACTCTGGAATACTCCTGGGTGAAAGCTACATCGGTATCCGTGCGCTTGCGGATTTTTCTGTTTGCGTTTAAAATACCCAACAGTATCGTATTTATTTTTTTACCACTAGGAGAAAGAGTGCATCTGACTAACCGGTCTATTACTACTAACCTTTTAGGCAACAAAGAATGTCTCTCGATGTGAGTGATAAATAGAGAAGACTGCAACCGTAGTCTCCTTCTAACCTTGGTAAGGATGATCTATTGTTCTATTGGGGAGGCTAACGGAATCTAGACACCACAAAGGATGTTCAACCCGCACCTATAAACCCTATCCTTCCTGCTAACAAGATATGGTCTGCAAAGGTAACTCGGAAATGTCACGTTCCTCACTACTACCACGGTCCAGCTAGTGAGGGAATATCTATGAGTACCCCATCCTAAACACCACGTTTATGCCAGCAATGATTACTCTAAACTATACGCGAAGAGATTAAAGTAAACTCAAAAACCAGAAGAACAATAAAACAAGAACTTACTAGAATTTAGAAGTCGAAATACTGAAGAATCCTAGGAGCAAGCTTCGGGTTAGGAGAACTTGATCCCGCAGGTACAAGCTTGGAGTAGACACCGACAGGCCGGGCTTCCTCCAATCTACACCTCCACTCTATCTCTCTCAATCTAGTAGAAACTAGAAGATCTATTTCTACTTTACATTGGTTGCTAAGCCTAAAAAGAAATATTAATTAGAGAAGAGGTTTTCCTTCGAGGGCACCCCTCAATCTCTATGATTACTTCTTGTCTTCTCCAGGGGCCAGGGGGGTCTCCTTATATAGTCCTCCTCCTCTATGCGTTTTTGGGTCGGTAGGCGAGGTGGTACTACGTTATCCTTGATCCAATAGGTCGGTGGAACATCGTGTGCGAAGAGAGTCCTGAATGGAGTCCAGCAGGGGGTGGGCGCCCAGGTCACCAGGGCAGGCGCCCTGGGCCTGGCCCCTTTCGGCCTCTGCCTTCTTCCCGTGGCTTCTGGTGTCTTCTAGATGGTAGAAAATGGCGCGGTGCGTTGATATCTCTATGTAATCCCGACATGTGGGCCTTTCTTCCTTATTTCCTGATAACCCCCTGCAGAAACAGATAAACAACAAAACTCGTGGAATTCTGTCAGATCAAACCCTAATTCTAGGTGTTGGTTGCATATTGGTCCTTTCTCTTGTTTATTTGATAATTAAAATTAATACTTAAGAACCATCAACAAATCCCCCATACTTAGGCTTTTACTCGTCCTCGAGAAAAGGATGGTTAAGAACAATATCTGGGGTAAAACATTTTAAAACATTCTTTTCATAACTGCAGGGTGTTAAAATTCCATTGTGTACTATAGTCAGGGAAGTATATGGTTAAGAGTAAAGATCCTTTCTTCTCAATCTTGTCACTTGGAGTTTTTGTATATTTTTGAAAGAAAGTTAGCTTACCTTTTTGTCCTCATAGGTCTTCTCAGATCACTCATTATCTTTTATATATATATCTCACTGAGGTTGTTTTAATTTGCAAAAATTCTGAAGCATACTTACTTTACATTTATTGCCTGATCAAAACGGGATCCGAGGAGGGGAATGTCATACTCTTAGATCAAAGACTTTGGAAATTAAAATCTTTGTCAACTCTTGCTGGCATATTGCTTATTAGAGGGACCATGGGCTATCATTTTCTTCTTTTCTCTCTCTTTTTTTAAGTGGATACCGAGGTATCCCTAATTCTACTACCGGACACTTCTCCATTTTTCTGCGAGGTTGTCGAGCACTTGCTCCTTTTTATTTCCTCGAAATATCTCTATTTTTGCATAGCCCATGCCTCTAATGCAATAATACTTCGGAAGAGTGAATCTTTCTGAATAAATGTCTTGATCTTAGGAGCATGATAAATCTCTCAACAAGGGTCTAACTCATTTTGAACAAACTCAATACAGAGTAGATAGATTTTATAATCATAATTAATATTTTCAGTTTTATCAGGCATATAAAACACTGAGGATGGTACCTAGAATTTTGAAATAAATTCTCCAAGCAACAATGATATCAAGAATAAGAAACTCATACTCTACCATCACATATTCCATATTGACTTAAGTAACACAGGGTTTTAAAATTATTTTATAATAATTTTAAGTTTTAGGAAATATCACAGAGTGAGATTAATCATGATTAGAAATATTTTAATCTTTTTAATTTATCATGTCAGAAACAATATTCTGCATAATCCAAGATATGTGTACGTGTAAAGTAAAGTGTGCAGAGTGTGTACCTGAATCGTGGAGTGGTGTGGTCGGAGTGTATTTGGCATGTCTAGGGATCTCCCCCATACTTATTTTCTGCTTTCTTACACAAAAATAAAGTAGAGACACACAATACATAATAATAATAATAATAATAATAATAATAATAATAATAATAATAATACTCTTTATTAATCTTGAGGCATTTATTACAAAAGATTAGTAGCAAACTGACGATAGAAGTAACAAACTGATGATAATAATAAACCTAAACCGAATTTAAAGATAGATGACTAAGATGCATTGCCTCAAGGTCTAATCTAGATAACTTAGCGGCGCTCTAATTCCTTGATCTTCTTGTTGGCACTGGCAAGATCATGCCTAAGGCCTAGTATAACGGTGTTGTGGTTAGAGAGCTGCCTAGTGAGGGAATTAATCGAGGACTGGAGGTCTATGATAACTCTGTCTAGTCTGCGAACGTCCTCATCAATATCCATTATAGTCTTGCGACGCTTGGGAGGTGTCTCAAAAGCATTGAGAGCATGCTTCGGGGCTGCCTTTGGAGGGATGAAACGGACTTTGGTTGCTCTAATCCCTTCAAAGTAAGGCCTTTCCTCCTCCGTAGTGTAGCGAATACTGCTGATCTCGCCGCTCCGGTTGGTCTTGACTCCAACGACCCTCTCATTGGGTCTAGGTGGAAGGATCCTTGTGTCGGTTGGCACCTTGATGGTGGTCTTCGTCTTGGATGATGATCCTTTGAGGAGTAGGGGTTGTGGCGGTGCGGTGAGAACTGGTTGAGCATGATAGGATTGGGCGGAGCTGCGTTGGCGTAATGGCATGGCTTCTAGCTGTCGCTCTGTGTTGGCCGGGACGAGAGCACGGGCATCGGGGTCTTCCACAGGCTCCATGTTGAGGTTGAAGGGAACGACTTCCCAATCATCGTGGTACTTCTCGGCCATTGGAGCAGCAAGGAACTAATCAAGCTCTAATTGAAGATGAGAAGGCTTGGTGGCTTGGTGTTTGAAAACTGAGGTCAGGGGTCTGTTTATATAGGGGTCAAAAAGTGCCTCTATGGGTTGTTCGGGTTGCTCCTGTCGATGTGCGTGCGAAACATTCCATCTGAGGGATTATTCGGATTACATAAGTATATTTTCCATAACAGAGAAAATCGGGACCCAGGGGGAACAGGATCTGGGCGCCCGCCCACCTGATCTGGGCGCCCGCCCTCTCTCTGGCCCCTCTGTGGGCCCACTTTCTCGAGCGCGTTTCTAGATGCAAAATTATTTAGAAAAATATATATATGACCCAAAAACATCAAACTAAAAAGGTCAGGCTCTAATTCTCCATGGGAAGGTAAAAATGGACTACGTCTATGTGGCAGAACCTCCTAAGTGTTTGGGCCCACCGACACCTGTCATTGTCCCAAGGACCTCTGATGGTGATGCCGGGGATCCTCCCACTCTAGAAGTCCGATGAGCATCTCAGGACACTCATTCCACCGCTACCTGGGGCGTATCAAACAAGCTCGTCTTGACCACCGGCGATGGTCAATTAACGAAAATTTCTTCTCCTCGCCCTTACAGGATAGCATGTGGCCACCTTAACACCAGGATCACTCGTTGCGAAGACATTGCAGTATTACAAACGACATAGGACCAAAATAATATTTCAGAGTAAAACAGCGGAAGTATTACATAACTTAATTTACAAAAGGAGTTCTTCCAAATAGTAGAGTGTTATTACAAGCCTGGTCCAGCAGAGCAACTTAAACTTCAGCACACAAATTACAAATTTACAGACCCTGCCCATGGGTCACGCTCACTCCTCTTCATCGTCAACCTCGACGACGGACACACAACAGGGTCCGAAGTAGGTCGGCTCCTGAGCTTCACCTGCAATAGGGGTTATAAAACCCTGAGTACGGGAGTACTCAACAGGACTTACCCGGCGGGAAAAGAGGAGAAATTCGGAATGCAGGTTTGGGTAGACAAGGAGTGGCTGAGCAAGGAGCCAAAGTGTTTTGCTAAAAAGCTTACTAATAGTGCATCCTTACTTTCAAGTTTTACCCGCGAATTCCTCTCCTTAAGAGGTTGAGGAGTTCGAGGACAGTATATCTAGTTGCCTCCCACAGACAAGTCTGTGAGTTCCTAGTCCTCAATCAAAGTATTATCCATCCGACGGCCATAGCTTCATGTCGCTCTGAGTTCGGGAATTGGGATCCGAACCTCATGAGACATTTCCCCCTTCCTCATTTTATCACTTAGTTGCATATTTAGCTACGATGAGGGTCAGTGGATTGAGTCTCCCAATCGGGGAGCAACGACGATTCGAACCGCTTAGCAATCCAGCTGGAGTTCCTAACCACCCGACATATGTAGAACCAAATCTTGCATATGTCAACCCAAATCAAGCTCTCCCCAAATTTGACCAGGTTCGCGACACCCGAGAGCATAGTACTCCACCATCCTACAACCGATCTAGATGTTTCCCGGTCATCTCAGATCCGTAAGGTGGGTACACACTACTCTCGCCATCGCTCCACGCCCAGTGCGCGAGTAGCTGTTCGCGTCGAGGGATCACAAGACCGGGCTTACCGAGGCCAAGTGGCTAGTACTATAAATTCTCAACCCAGCGGGCCATCAACGGACCGGTCCTTAACCGACACAGTTGGAGACACTACTCTAAGACTCCATTCTTAAAACAAGTCCACCGACCGGTCTCAAGTTGAACATCATTGAGCATAAGAGTATTCCACAACAACCCTTCAAACTTTGTTGTTTGAAAACCTATCTAGTAGCAGGGCTAAGCATCCCTACACAGTTTTTAAAATAAAACAGGTGCCAAGGACAAGATAACAAATATCAAGGTAGTAAATGCAGCAAGTAGGTTAACCCAATTCTCGACTACCTAATGCAGCATTTTCAACTCATAAGTGATAAAAGATTTAAAATATTCAAGGAGGGGTTAACGCATCCGGGGCTTGCCTTGGTTGCAGGGCAGAGAGGGTCCCTCGGAGACTTCCCAAGTCTCGGGTCCTACTTCCTCGAACGGAGCACCGACCTCGGGGTTCGGTTCAACGGGGGCTCCTTCGGTCACGTGCACTATACGCAAAATGATGAATGCTCATGATATGCGTATGACAATTATGCAAAAAGGACCAAGTTGAGTATAACTAGCCTCCTCGGTGCAACACAAAATAAACAATAATCAAAATTGTTTAACATCTTAGTGTCTTTACCCAAGAGGTTGCATCTGTAAATTAAGACTTCTCTTAATTCATAATTATCTTAAATTAATTAATTATGAATCCTATTTACCTTAATTAATTCTTAATTAATTACTAATGACAGTAATTAAGCATTAAGGCCAAACAATAATTAAATGCCAAAGGTCATTAGGGTTAATGACCTCAGGTCATCACATAATCCCAAAATCACTCAAATCCTAATTTTGAGCAATTACTAATTATTATTTAATTATTCTAGAATTATTATTTAAATACTAAATAAGGGTTTATTACTATTTTATTCAAACATTATCCAAATGCCACCAAATTTTGTGTGAAGCCAGCGAATAATATTCAGAGACTCCCCACAAAGTTTGGTGATTTTTGGGCATATTAATAAATTACTAAAATTCATAAAAGTTTTATTTGCTAAATAAAAGAGGCAATTTTTGTACACCTGCAAACTATCAGAAAACAGAACGTAATATTTTTCTTGTGATTTACTCATTTTATGGAACCTATACAAAAATTTTCATGATTTTTGAATCAACACAAAATTTACTATTCAAATTCAAACATCAAGCTTTTTAAACAAAAAGGAAAAAGAAAAAAACACACTGTGCTGCGCTGGTGGCCTGCTTGGACCCGGCCCAAGACGGCCCGCGAGCTTCCCGCGCCCAGCGCGCTCTCTCTCTCTCTCTCTCACGCGGTCGCTGACGGGCGGGTCCCGCCCGTCAGCTCCGTCTCCTACCTCGCGCCGTGACTTCGGCGAGCTCAAGCACGCCATCGGCGAACTTTCGGCCTCCGCGGTGAGACGTGCTAGCTTCCCCAACCTCCCGCGCACCCAGAGACACCCTTTTCACCCACTCTCCCCTGTCCTAGCCCTCGTGACCACGGGCACGGCGGACGGCCGCCTCGGCCGAGCCAACGCCGGCCACTACGAGCGAGTAGAGCATGAATTGAGTAGCGCAAAAGCATCAGAGGCTCACCACGACTTCAACCGAGCAAAAAGCAGCAGCGGAGAGGCCCGGAGTGACACTGGCCACGGTGGTGTGCTTGCGGCGGCGCTTCGGCCGGAGTTGGAAGGGAGAAAGGCTCGGGTTGGAGCTACGGTAGGGTAGAGCGTGTGTTTGGGGGCGCAATCGATGGCAGAGCTCAGGGCGGAGCTGCGGGTGTGCTAAGGTGGCTCGGAGAGGGATCAAGGGGGACGAATTTCACGGTGGCGCGGGTGTTGCTCGTCGGCGTTCGTGGGAGCAAACAGAGGCGCTACGGCCGGTGGAGAGGCTTAAATCACGAATGGAGAAGACGCCCGGCTTCCACGTCGCCTGGCGATGCAAGCAAGCAAGCACGCTGCGTGCCTGCACGCGCGCACGCGCCGCTGCGCGCGCGGTGGCCGCGCTGGATAGGGGTGCCGTGATCCATATCGGATCACTGTAGCTGACCCTTATCCCCTCTTTCTGGTTTTAGTGAAATTCGGCCAAAAATTTGAACTAAAGCCAAAAACCCACCAAAACAAAAGTTGTGCACAAAAAATTTATAAGCTACAAAAGATGTTTGGGTGTCCAAAGCTGATTCCAAGTGGAAAAGGGTGAATTTGACAAAACAGTTTGAAGTTCAAAATCCAATTTGGAGAAATTCAAATTTTTTGAATTGGGGCAGATTGGAATTTCCAAAATTACTTTTGTTTTTCCTAAACAACTTGAAAAACTCCCAACATGAAAGTTGTTCAACTTTTTCAGCTCTACAACTTTCATGTTGGTCACTTTTCAAAATTCCAAATAGATTTTGAAGTGGAGATTCAAATTAGAAAAGGGGACACTTTCCGGAAATCTGTATTTTCAAAATTACTTTGAATTTTGTATTGAAACTTCAAAAACTCAAAACACCAAAGTTGTACATCTTAACAAGATCTACAACTTTTCTTTTGGACTCAACCTCAAATTTTGCTTAGTATTTAAATTGTGCAAAAGGGGGCAAATCTAGGGTTCAAAAATCAGGGTTTCCCCCTCCCTAATCTTTCGGAAATCTTTTACCCTAGGGTTTTAGCAACCAACTCAAGCATCAATATACAAGATAAACACACTTTAGTTCCCTAAGCGCATTCAACCAAATTAAACCCATTTTAAGTTGATGCATCAAGGTGTGCTTAACAACTATGCTGTGCAATGCTGATGATGCCATGATCCAAATTTTAGTAACCGTAACATCGGGGATGTTACCGCCCTTCCCCCTTAAAGAAATCTCGTCCCCGAGATTTAAAGCCTTAGGGTAAGTAATGGAAAAGGAAATTTGTCAAAACTCTTTCATCTTCAACTTTCTCATAAAGCAAGAAGTCGGGGAAGATTACTCAATTATAAACATATATGTACACTGAGTACATGGCTTTGGCTACTCTTTTCCTTCACTAGAGTACACTCCCTATTTATCAGATGTTGTCCTGAAGAGAAGCGTGGAACTCAGGAAAATTCTCCAGCAGATAATCTTCAGATTCCCATGTGGCTTCCTCTTCAGAATGCTGGCTCCACTGTACCTTGTACCACTTGGTAGTTGTTCTTCGAGTAACTCTATTTCTTTGGTCCAGTACTCGGATAGGATACTCCGAATAAGTTAGATCCGGTTCAAGTTCCACCTCTTCAATATCTTGGACTTGATCTGGTACTCGAAGACACTTTTTCAATTGAGACACATGAAATACATTGTGTATCCCGGATAATCGTTCGGGCAGTTTAAGGCGGTAAGCTACCTGTCCGCATCGGTCAATGATTGGAAATGGACCAATGTAACGGGGCGCTAACTTGCCTTTAACACCAAAACGATTTACTCCTTTCATTGGGGATACTTTCAGATATACATGGTCTCGCTTGGGGAATCTTAAGGGTCGACGTCTTTTATCGGCATAGCTTTTCTGTCGGGACTGAGCAACTTTTAAGTTATTTTGAATTTGTCTAACTTTGTTCTCAGTCTCTTTCACTAAGTCAACCACGAAGAACCATCTTTCTCCGGGTTCCGACCAGTGTAGTGGAGTTTGACATTGTCGGCCATATAGTGCCTCAAAGGGAGCCATCTTGATACTTTATTGATAACTATTATTGTAAGAAAACTCTGCTAGAGGCAAGCAGTCATCCCACTTATCTGGAAAATTCAGGGCACAAGATCTTAATAGATCTTCTAGGGTTTGATTCACCCTTTCAGTTTGCCCACCTGTTTGAGGGTGGTAGGCGGTGCTGTATAAAAGTTTGGTGCCCAAAGATTCATGTAAGCATTTCCAGAACTGGGAGACGAATTGTGTGCCTCTATCTGACACTATTGTCTTTGGCACCCCATGCAGACTTAGTATACGATCAAAATAGATTTGAGCATAGGTGGAAGTATGATACGATGTCTTTACAGGTAAGAAGTGTGCTGTTTTGGTGAGACGATCCACAATGACCCAAATTGAATCAAAGCCTTTGGCCGTCTTGGGCAATCCTACTATGAAATCCATACTTATGTCATCCCATTTCCATGCTGGGATAGGCAAAGGTTGCAACTCTCCAGCGGATCTGAGATGAATAGCTTTGACTTTTCGGCAGGTGTCACATTGGGCCACATAGCGAGCTATTTCTATCTTCATTTTTGTCCACCAAAACCTTTGCTTTAGGTCTTGATACATCTTATTGCTTCCCGGATGAATAGAATACCTCGTGGTATGAGCTTCATCCAGGATTTGTTGACGTAGCTCAAGTATCTTTGGAACCACTAACCGGTTCTTGAACCGGATTACTCCTGCACCATCCACCTTAAAGTCCGTGGGTGCTCTATTAGAAATTTTCTCTTTAAGATGTTTCATGCCTTTGTCTTCCTTTTGTGCCTCTATGATTTGAGCTTCGAGATTAAACTCAATCTTTAGATTGGCAAGGCTTCCTTGGGAAACCATTTCTATCCCCAAGTTCTCTAGCTCTTGGCACAAAGTTATATCTCTAGGCGTCACTGTTAAGCAATTACAGTGAGCCTTACGACTGAGGGCATCAGCTACTACATTTGCCTTGCTAGGGTGATAATGCACCTCAAGGTCGTAATCTTTGATTAGTTCTAGCCACCTTCGTTGGCGCATATTAAGCTCGGCTTGAGTAAAAATATACTTCAAGCTTTTGTGATCGGTGTATAAATGACATGTATTCCCCAACAGATAATGGCGCCAGATTTTTAATGCATGTACTACGGCGGCTAGTTCAAGATCATGGGTCGGGTAATTCTCCTCATGTGGTTTAAGCTGTCTGGAAGCATATGCAATTACGCGACCCTCCTGCATTAGCACACAGCCTATCCCAATCCCTGATGCGTCACAATACACATCAAAGGGTTTTTCAATATCTGGCTGGGCTAAGACAGGTGCAGTTGTCAATAACCTTTTCAGAGTCTGAAAGGCTTGCTCACACTGAGGTGACCAAACAAATTTTGTTTGATTCTTGAGCAAGATCGTGATTGGTTTGGCGACTCTTGAAAAGTCCGGGATAAAACGACGGTAATATCCCGCCATACCCAGAAAACTACGGACCTCATGTACCGTAGTCGGGGGTTTCCAATTCAACACATCTTCTACCTTGCCTGGGTCTACAGCGACTCCCTCCGCTGATAATACATGACCCAGGAAATGAACTTTGTCCAGCCAGAACTCACATTTGCTGAACTTGGCATATAACTGATGTTCCCTGAGGCGGGTCAGCACTATTTTCAGATGTTCGACATGTTCTTTCTTAGTTTTGGAATAGATTAAGATGTCATCAATAAAGACGACCACAAACTTGTCTAGTTCTGGCATGAAGACGGAGTTCATCAAGTACATGAAATGGGCCGGTGCATTGGTCAACCCAAAAGACATTACCAAGTATTCATACAGCCCGTAACGGGTTGTAAAAGCTGTTTTGGGTACATCTTTCGGCCTAATTTTAATTTGGTGGTACCCTGATCTCAAATCAATTTTTGAGAATACCTTGGCCCCAGCTAGCTGGTCAAACAGTAAGTCAATACGGGGCAATGGGTACTTATTTTTAATCGTCACCTCATTCAGGGGACGATAATCAACACACAGCCTCAACGTTTGATCTTTCTTTTTCACAAATAAGGCTGGGCAACCCCATGGTGAGGAACTGGGCTGAATAAAACCTTTCTGTAACAGCTCTTGTAGTTGGGTTTTTAATTCGGCCAGTTCTCTCGGTGCCATTCTGTAGGCCCTTCGAGATATTGGGGCTGTCCCTGGTTTCAATTCTATACTGAACTAGACATCCCGGTTCGGTGGCAGACCTGGTAGGTCTTCAGGAAATACATCCGGAAAATCTCGAACTACCGGGATATCTTTGACTGCAGACACATTAGTGGCATGAACTTGCCCAATTGCCCGCTTGGGAGTAACTAATTGAATTAGCAAATAGGAATTCTCATTGGGCAATGGGATTTTAATGGTTCGATGCAAAGTGTCTAGCACAACCCCTCGTTGTGCCATCCAGTTCATGCCTAGTATGGCATCAATCTCCTGGTCTTTAAGAACAATCATGCTAGTGAGAAAACTATGCCCACCAAATTCGATGGGTACCTGGTGAACCATTTCTTTAGAACTCAGCCGCCCTCCTGGCGACTGTATATAAAAATGATCTTGTGTTTCCCCAATGGGTATGCCATGCTTTAACACAAAGGTGTGATTGATGAATCTATGAGATGCACCCGAATCGAAAAGCATTAAAGCAGGATGTTTCACGACAGGAAACGTACCCATCATTACTGGTTCACCCTCCGGGATCGTCTCCACCTCCGTATGGAAGACTTGCCCCACTTTCTTCGCTGGTTTTCCCCTTTGCACACTTTGTCCTTTCTGAACCCCAATCCTGAATTGGCCCAGCTGGGGTTGGCCCATGGGTGGCCTTTGGAAGGTAGGGTTGGTTTGGCGGGGGTAGGGGCACTCTTTGGAAAAATGCCCTGGCTTACCACAATTAAAACAAGGGTAATTGTGGCTGGACGGAGCAGTGGGGCGAACACCTGGGGTGTTCGGCTGGCATGGTGCAAGGGCGATGGCAGTAGGTCGAGGGTATACCTGCTGCCCTGGTCTATATTGTGGTGGGGAAAAGGGACCATGATAAGGTGACGGCGCCTGAAAGCGTCCGTGTCCTTGCGGATGATAAATGATTCTCTGGCGCTTTTGACCACGACCAGAGAAGGAGGAAGAAGCAGCCTTCTTCTTGGCTTCTTTGTGCTTTCTATTCTTTTCCTCTGAGGCGATGGCAATATTTACCGCCTCATAGAAGGTAACATTTTGGCAGGTGGTCATCATGGTCTGAAGTTTAGTATTTAGACCACGCATGAAGGAGGCTTTCTTCTTTCTGTCCGTGTTCACATGGTCTGTGGCATATTGAGAGAGATGATTAAACTTTGCCACGTACTCCATGACACTTTTATCGCCTTGCTGCAAGGCGAGAAATTCTTCGCCCTTCATGGCCATGAGCCCTTCAGGGATGTAATGGGCGCGGAATGCGTCCTTAAACTCGGTCTAGGTGACCTGGTGTCCCGGAGCTTGGATAGCTAGGAAGGTCTCCCACCAGGCACTTGCAGCTCCCCGAAGCTGCTGAGCTGCGAACAGGGGCTTCTGAGTTTCTGAACACTGAATCAAACTGAACTTGTGCTCCATGGTCCGGAGCCAGTCATCCGCTTCTTACGGCTCATCAGCCTTAGTGAATACCGGGGGCCTTGTCTCGGTAAAGTCCACGTACCGAGCTTCTCTGTCCCCATTGTGCAGTGCCCTGAAGTTTGGGGTGGGGTGTGGTTGACGTTGTGCTAACTCGCGTAGCAAGCGAGCATTGTCGGTAGTGGCACTCAAAAGAACAGCAATGGCATCAGCCAAAGAAGGTGGAGCAGGTGGAGGGTTGGGGATATCATCCCCTCCCTGAGATGTCCCAGCGCCATCAGATCCGCGTGTACGCATCGGCATCTGCTACAAGAGTCATAGGTACTTGTTACCACATGAAATTCATAACTTAAGACATATCTTACATACTTCCATTTATTTATTAAACATCAGTTCGACACACCAGGAACAAACAAGTACAACTTCTCAAACTGAAAGAAAACTTTATATTACAAACCCGACCCCACTACGGTAAACTAGGAATCCTAAAACAACGTTGCCCGCGGCTTCACCAAACTAGTCGGTGTGGCCAGAGCTGTAGCCCGGGTCGTGATTGCCATCATCCTGATTACCCCTCGGGTTGTTGTCATCCGGGTCGGACTCCTCTTCATCACTGAGACCTTGATCGGGTTCCCCATCGTCCGCCAACTCTCCATCCGTATCCATCTCTCCTTCGCCTGGAGGTGGATGGAGCTGGTGATATAGGTCAAATGCAATATCACGATATTGCATAGCCAAGACATTGACGGTATCTAAATGATGTGCCAGCTCCAGCTTCTCCAACTGGAGCTGGTCCTCCCGCTGCCACGCGACATCCCGCTTCGCGGTGACCGTGGCCGCCATCTTCACATATAGATCTTTAAGGTACTTGGCCTTGCCCAGCTTCGCAGTCATCCTAGTAAGCTCGTGCCTGTGTGTGCTCCTGGCCTCTTCTTCTCGGGCAATAGCAGCATTCCTCTCCTCCACCATACGGGACAGCATGGCCTCACAGTTCTCTGTGGCTTGTTTTTCTTTGGCTAGCTGAGCTTTAAGTTCGCCGATCTCCATGACGTTGTACATCCTTTCCCTCATCACTTTGGTCAACTCGGCGGACAACCTGTCCACCTCCTGCTGAGGCGGTGAACGGCTACTGCTGGCTTGATCGCTTCGCGGGGCCATCTGGTGTTTAGGAACCCCGTTCGGGCCAGTCCTCTTGCGCGGGGTCTGCTTCCAACGAGGCATCCTGTAGAGGGTAAGTTTAGATTAGTGAGGGAGACCTTAAGGGTTAGCAAGAATGGGATTGATTCTATACAACCCAACTAAAGCAAGGAGGAAGGAATTTAACCAAGTAATATATCATGATGCATGCACGAACTTACGATTCCTATCAACAATTCATAACGATATTACTTAGAACTTTTTAACATAGGGCAATATTTTATGTTGCTCCTCCAAACCACTTCAAAAATTCTAAGAAAGCCTACAGACAGGGGTAAGTTAGGACTAAAGCACTTGGACCCAAAATAGGCAAGTTTATAGCATTAGATTCAAAGGATTTTGAAGTTTTTCAACGGATACAGCAGCCATCTTAGCAACGAATGCTCTGATACCAGCTGTGGCAGAACCTCCTAAGTGTTTGGGCCCACCGACACCTGTCATTGTGCCAAGGACCTCTGATGGTGATGCCGGGGATCCTCCCACTCTAGAAGTCCGATGAGCATCTCAGGACGCTCATTCCACCGCTACCTGGGGCGTATCAAACAAGCTCGTCTTGACCACCAGCGATGGTCAATTAACGAAAATTTCTTCTCCTCACCCTTACAGGATAGCAAGTGGCCACCTTAACACTAGGATCACTCGTTGCGAAGACATTGCAGTATTACAAACGACATAGGACCAAAATAATATTTCAGAGTAAAACAGCGGAAGTATTACATAACTTAATTTACAAAAGGAGTTCTTCCAAATAGTAGAGTGTTATTACAAGCCTGGTCCAGCGGAGCAACTTAAACTTCAGCACACAGATTACAAATTTACAGACCCTGCCCATGGGTCACACTCACTCCTCTTCGTCGTCAACCTCGACGACGGACACACAAGAGGGTCCGAAGTAGGTCGGCTCCTGAGCTTCACCTGCAACTGGGGTTATAAAACCCTGAGTACGGGAGTACTCAACAAGACTTACCCGGCGGGAAAAGAGGAGAAATTCAGAATGCAGGTTTGGGTAGACAAGGAGTGGCTGAGCAAGGAGCCAAAGTGTTTTGCTAAAAAGCTTACTAATAGTGCATCCTTACTTTCAAGTTTTACCCGCAAATTCCTCTCCTTAAGAGGTCGAGGAGTTTGAGGACAGTCTATCTAGTTGCCTCCCACAGACAAGTCTGTGAGTTCCTAGTCCTCAATCAAAGTATTATCCATCCGACGGCCATAGCTTCATGTCGCTCTGAGTTCGGGAATTGGGATCCGAACCTCATGAGACATTTCCCCCTTCCTCATTTTATCACTTAGTTGCATATTTAGCTACGATGAGGGTCAGTGGATTGAGTCTCACAATCGGGGAGCAATGACGATTCGAACCGCTTAGCAATCCAGCTGGAGTTCCTAACCACCCGACATATGTAGAACCAAATCTTGCATATGTCAACCCAAATCAAGCTCTCCCCAAATTTGACCAGGTTCGCGGCACCCGAGAGCATAGTACTCCACCATCCTACAGCCGATCTAGATGTTTCCCGGTCATCTCAGATCCGTAAGGTGGGTACACACTACTCTCGCCATCGCTCCACGCCCAGTGCGCGAGTAGATGTTCGCGTCGAGGGACCACAAGACCGGGCTTACCGAGGGCAAGTGGCTTGTACTATAAATTCTCAACCCAGCGGGCCATCAACGGACCGGTCCTTAACCGACACAGTTGGAGACACTACTCTAAGACTCCATTCTTAAAGCAAGTCCACCGACCGGTCTCAAGTTGAACATCATTGAGCATAAGAGTATTCCACAACAACCCTTCAAACTTTCTTGTTTGAAAACCTATCTAGTAGCAGGGCTAAGCATCCCTACGCAGTTTTTAAAATAAAACTAGTGCCAAGGACAAGATAACAAATATCAAGGTAGTAAATGCAGCAAGTAGGTTAACCCAATCTCGACTACCTAATGCAGCATTTTCAACTCATAAGTGATAAAAGATTTAAAATATTCAAGGAGGGGTTAATGCATCCGGGGCTTGCCTTGGTTGCAGGGCAGAGAGGGTCCCTCGGAGACTTCCCAAGTCTCGGGTCCTACTTCCTCGAACGGAGCACCGACCTCGGGGTTCGGTTCAACGGGCGCTCCTTCGGTCACGTGCACTATACGCAAAAAGATGAATGCTCATGATATGCGTATGACAATTATGCAAAAAGGACCAAGTTGAGTATAACTGGCCTCCTCGGTGCAACACAGAATAAACAATAATCAAAATTGTTTAACATCTTAGTGTCTTTACCCAAGAGGTTGCATCTGTAAATTAAGACTTCTCTTAATTCATAATTATCTTAAATTAATTAATTATTAATCCTATTTACCTTAATTAATTACTAATGACAGTAATTAAGCATTAAGGCCAAACAATAATTAAATGCCAAAGGTCATTAGGGTTAATGACCTCAGGTCATCACATAATCCCAAAATCACTCAAATCCTAATTTTGAGCAATTACTAATTATTATTTAATTATTCTAGAATTATTATTTAAATACTAAATAAGGGTTTATTACTATTTTATTCAAACATTATCCAAATGCCACCAAATTTTGTGTGAAGCCAGCGAATAATATTCAGAAACTCCCCACAAAGTTTGGTGATTTTTGGGCATATTAATAAATTACTAAAATTCAGAAAAGTTTTATTTGCTAAATAAAAGAGGCAATTTTTGTACACCTGCAAACTATCAGAAAACAGAACGTAATATTTTTCTTGTGATTTACTCATTTTATGGAACCTATACAAAAATTTTCATGATTTTTGAATCAGCACAAAATTTACTATTCAAATTCAAACATCAAGCGTTTGTAAACAAAAAGGAAAAAGAAAAAAACGCACTGTGCTGCGCTGGTGGCCAGCTTGGACCCGGCCCAAGACGGCCCGCGAGCTTCCCGCGCCCAGCGCGCTCTCTCTCTATCACGCGGTCGCTGACGGGCGGGTCCCGCCCGTCAGCTCCGTCTCCTACCTCGCGCCGCGACTTCGGCGAGCTCAAGCACGCCATCGGCGAACTTTCGGCCTCCGCGGTGAGATGTGCTAGCTTCCCCAACCTCCCGCGCACCCAGAGACACCCTTTTCACCAACTCTCCCCTGTCCTAGCCCTCATGACCATGGGCACGGCGGACGGCCGCCTCGGCCAAGCCAACGCCGGCCACTACGAGCGAGTAGAGCATGAATTGAGTAGCGCAAAAGCATCAGAGGCTCACCACGACTTCAACCGAGCAAAAAGCAGCAGCGGAGAGGCTCGGAGTGACACTGGCCACGGTGGTGTGCTTGCGGCGGCGCTTTGGCCGGAGTTGGAAGGGAGAAAGGCTCGGGTTGGAGCTACGGTAGGGTAGAGCGTGTGTTTGGGGGCGCAATCGATGGCGGAGCTCAGGGCGGAGCTGCGGGTGTGCTAAGGCGGCTCGGAGAGGGATCAAGGGGGACGAATTTCACGGTGGCGAGGGTGTTGCTCGTCGGCGTTCGTGGGAGCAAACAGAGGCGCTACGGCCGGTGGAGAGGCTTAAATCACGAATGGAGAAGACGCCCGGCTTCCACGTCGGCTGGCGACGCAAGCACGCAAGCACGCTGCGTGCCTGCACGCGCGCACGCGGCGCTGCGCGCGCGGTGGCCGCACTGGACAGGGGTGCCGTGATCCATATCGGATCAATGTAGCTGACCCTTATCCCCTCTTTCTGGTTTTAGTGAAATTCGGCCAAAAATTTGAACTAAAGCCAAAAACCCACCAAAACAAAAGTTGTGCAAAATTTTATAAGCTACAAAAGATGTTTTGGTGTCCAAAGCTGATTCCAAGTGGAAAAGTGTGAATTTGACAAAACAGTTTGAAGTTCAAAATCCAATTTGGAGAAATTCAAATTTTTTGAATTGGGGCAGATCGGAATTTCAAAAATTACTTTTGTTTTTCCTAAACAACTTGAAAAACTCCCAACATGAAAGTTGTTCAACTTTTTGAGCTCTACAACGTTCATGTTGGTCACTTTTCAAAATTCCAAATAGATTTTGAAGTGGAGATTCAAATTAGAAAAGGGGACACTTTCCGAAAATCTGTATTTTCAAAATTACTTTGAATTTTGTATTGAAACTTCAAAAACTCAAAACACCAAAGTTGTACATCTTAATAAGATCTACAACTTTGCTTTTGGACTCAACCTCAAATTTTGCTTAGTTTTTAAATTGTGCAAAAGGGGGCAAATCTAGGGTTCAAAAATCAGGGTTTCCCCCCCCCTAATCTTTCGGAAATATTTTTCCCTAGGGTTTTAGCAACCAACTCAAGCATCAATATACAAGATAAACACACTTTAGTTCCCTAAGCACATTCAACCAAATTAAACCCATTTTAAGTTGATGCATCAAGGTGTGCTTAACAACTATGCTGTGCAATGTTGATGATGCCATGATCCAAATTTTAGTAACCGTGACATCGGGGATGTTACAGTCTATTTCTTCTAATTCTTTATTGGGCTCTAAAAATAATTTAAGACGTTGACCATTTACCTTGAATAACGTACCTTCGTCATTTTGAAGTGTGATAGCTTCGTGGGATGATGAATTAATTACCTTGAATGGTCCTTCCCATTTGCTCCGGAGTTTTCCATGCCCGAAAAGTTTCACCCTGGAATTAAAAAGTAATACCTTATCTCCGGGTGTGAACTCCTTCTTCTTGATTCTCTTGTCATGCCACCTTTTGACTCTTTCTTTGTAGATCTTTGAGTTGTGATATGCCTTCTCTCGCCATTCTTCCAATTCTGATAGTTGCATTCTTCTATAATCTCTAGCAACATCTAGGTCCATATTCCATCTCTTTATGGCCTAGTGTGCTTTGAACTCTAGTTCAACACGTAGATGGCAAGTCTTTCCGTACACCAATTGGTATGGAGACATTCCAATTGGGGTCTAGTATGCTGTCCGGTATGCCCAGAGTGCATCGGGTAACTTGTCTTTCCACGCCGTTCCCATTTCATTTACTGTCTTCTGAAGAATATTCTTGATTTGTTTGTTGGAAGTTTCTGCTTGGCCACTTGTCTGAGGATGATAGGGGGTAGCGACATTGTGACGGATTCCATGTTTTGATAGATATTGCTTGAAGCGTTTGTCGATGAAGTGTGCTCCTCCATCACTTATCACTACTCTAGGGACTCCAAATCTTGGAAATATAATTTCTTCAAACCTCCTCTTTGAACTGACGTTGTCGGCATGCTTGCAAGGTAATGCCTCTACCCACTTGGAGACATAGTCAACTGCCACCAAGATGTACTCACACTTCTTTGATGGAGGAAATGGACCCATGTAGTCTATTCCCCAAACATCAAAGAGCTCAATCTGAAGGTTGTTGGTGAGTGGCATTGCATATCTTGTATTTATGTTTCCGTGCCTTTGATATGGCCCACATCTTCTGATATATTGCTTCGTATCGTCATACATTGTAGGCCAGTAGAATCCACACTGCCAGATCTTTGAATATGTGCGGAATGCTCCATAGTGACCTCCATATGGTGATGAATGACATCTGTCGATGATCTTCCATCCTTCATCAGTGGTCACACATCTCCTAAGTAAGCCATCAGAGCATACTCGGAAGAGGTATGGCTCATCCCATATATGTGAACGACTTTCTTGGATAAGCTTCTTCTTGTTTGCTCCTGGTGGTACATACCCTGAAACCATAAAATTAACAATATCTGCATACCAGGGGTCAGACCTGTTAATCCCGTAGAGCATGTCGTCCCGGAGTGAATCATTGATGGGGGTTTCCTATGGACTCTTAAAATACATTCTAGACAAGTGATCAGCAATAGAATATTCTACTCCCTTTTTATCTTTTATTTCTAAGTCAAATTCTTGGAGTAATAAGATCCATCTAATCAGGCGAGGTTTAGCATCTTTTTTAGTGATCAAATATTTTAGTGCAGCATGATCAGTGTAAACAATTATTTTAGCTCCAACTAAATAAGATCTAAATTTATCAATTGCAAAGACAACAGCCAGATGCTTCTTATTTTTAGTTTGTCCCAATACTGCCCCCACAGCATAATCACTCGCATCACACATAATTTCAAAAGGCAACGACCAATCAGGGGGTTGAATGATTGGTGCAGAGACGAGTGCTTTCTTTAATAAATTGAAAGATGTTAGACATGCATCATCAAATTCGAAAGGAGCATCCTTGGCAAGCAAAAGAGTAAGTGGTCTAGCAATGAATGAAAAATCTTTTATGAATCTACGATAAAAACTAGCATGGCCAAGAAATCTTTGTGTAACACTCTCGTGTTAAGCGAACTAAAACATGACCTGTCATCATGAGCATTGCATAGTTTATTGTTAAGTAAACCCTGATGCATTAACTTAAAATAAGTTTAAATTTGGTTGAATGTGTTTAGGAATTTAACGTGTGTTTATTTTATGTATGGATGCTTGTTTTGGAGTTTAAAAACCATGGGTGAAGTTTTTTCCGAAAGACTTAGGGGGGGAACCCTAGTTTTCAAAACCCTAGATTTACCCCCTTTTATGCAATTCAAAAACCAAGCAAAATTTGAAGTTGAGTTCAAAAGAAAGGTTGTAGATCTTGTTAATTTGTACAACTTTGGTGTTTTGAGTTTTTGAAGATTTAGTACAAAATCCAAAGTAATTTTAAAAATACAGATTTCCGGAAAGTGTCCCCTTTTCAAACTTAAATCCCCAATTCAAAATCTGTTTGGAATTTTGAAAGATGGTCAACATGAGAGTTGTAGGGCTTGAAAAGTTGAACAACTTTCATGTTGGAAGTTTTTCAAGTGGTTTTGGAAAATCAAAAGTAATTTTGGAATTTCTAATCTGCCCTAATTCAAAATTGGAATTTTTTTTCCCAATTTGAGTTTTGAATTTCCAACTGTTTGGCTCAAATTCATCCCTTTCCATTTAAAATCAGTCTTTGCTCGTTAAAGATATTTGGTAGCTCATCAATTTTTGCACAACTCTTATTTTGGCATATTTTCATCTTCTATTCAAAATCTCAGAGTAATTTTAAGTTTTCAGAAAGGGTATTTTGGGGAAAAGGGGGATAAGCTCGGCCCCTGTTCATGGCGGTGTACCGCCGAGCGTCGATCGGCGTTTGCCGACTCGTGAACCGCCGTTTCACCCCGTCCTAGCGCGTGTCCGCGTCCGTGGCAAAGTGGAGCAGCTGCTGGCGAAATGGAACGCGACGTGCCCTTCTCTCCTGCGATCACCGACCTCTTTTTCGCCACGGGAGCACCGACGAGCAGCGGCTCGTCCAACTCCAAATTCGCCTCGATCGTTCCCTTCCCAATCCACCCGAGCACTCCCCGAGTTTCGCCAAGTCCTTAGCCATCGATTGCGCCCCTGAGCGCAAGCTCTACCCTTCCACAACTTCACACCGAGCCGTTTTCCTCTCCAACTCCGGCCGAAACGCCGCCGCGAGCACCTCACGTGGCCAGCATCACCTCGAGCTTCTCCGACGCTGCTTCTTGTTCCTTTGGGATCGCGGTGAGCCACTGATGCTCTTGCGCTGCTCAATTCGCGCTCTACTCAAGCGTAGTGGCCGGCATTGGCTCGGCCGGGGTGGCCGTCCGCCGCGTCCATGGCCGTGGCAGCTAGGGTAGGGGAGAGCGGGTGTAAAGGAGGTCTACGGGTGCGCAAGGATCTGGGGAAGCTAGCGCGCCTCGCTGCGGAAGCCGGGAGCTCACCGGTGTTGCGGTGGAGGTCGCCGGAGCGGTGGCGCGAGGTAGAAGGCGAAGCTGACGGGCGGGACCCGCCCGTCAGTGTCTGCGTGAGGGGAGGGGCAGCGCGCGGTCCGCGCGGGGGAGCTCTCCCGAGCTGGTTTGGGCCGAACGCGTGGGCTGAGCTCCTGGGCCGCAGTGACACAGTGCTGTTTTGTTTTTCTTTTTCTTTTATGCAGTTTTTGTTTTATATTTGAAATTGTGTAGTAAATTTTGTGCTGATCCAAAAATTATGAAAATTTTTGTGTGGGTTCCAGAGAATGTAAAGAGTGTAGGAAAAATATTAAATTTTATTTTATGATAGTTTGCATGTATCTATAAATTGCCTCTGTTTATTAATGAATAAACCTTCCATGATTTTTAGTAAATTATGGGTATATCCAAAAATCATGAAATTTAATATGTGATATTATGTTACTGTTATCTAGTTTCGGAAGTCCTGCCTAGGAGCGGACTTGTATGATAAATAAGATGAACTGTTTGTGCTATGTAAGCCATGATGTATGATGTTTAAGTAAGTATGTTAATCGAAGTGTGATGTGTTTTTAAACAGATGTCTGCTAACAACCATGGAGCTAGTTCTTCCCAGGGTGGGGATGATTTTCCCAATGCACCACCAGTTCCACCCTCTTTGGCTGATGCAATTGCAGCATTGGTCAATGCAACAACTCTGTTAGCACAAAACCAGAATGTTGGTTAGCGTGGCCGTGGTCGCAATAACCGAGAAGAAACCACATATGTTGACTTCACAGATACTCGTCCCCCAGTTTTCACAAAAGCTAATGAACCTCTTGAAGCTGAGGATTGGCTCCGCACTATGGAGCAAAAGTTCAGTCTCATCAACTGTACTGAAACCCAGAAGCCAGCTTTCGCCGCTCAGCAGCTGAGAGGAGCAGCAGGAGTTTGGTGGGAAAACTTACTGGCTGTTCAACCAGCCCGCCACCGAATCACTTGGGGAGAATTCAAGGAAGCCTTCAGGGCTCATTACATTCCCAAGGGAGTTATGAAAATGAAGCTCGAAGAGTTCTTAGCTCTCCGTCAGGGGGATGACTCAGTTATACAGTATATTGGAAAGTTTAATCATCTGTCCCAATATGCAATTGAGCAAGTCAACACTGATGAAAAGAAGAAGGATTGTTTCATGAGAGGCTTGAATACAAAGCTTCAACTGATGATGGCATCATGTGGCAATATATCTTATCATGGGGCAGTGAACATTGCTATCTCCAGTGAAGAAAAGAACCGCAAACATAAGGAGGCTAAGAAGAAGAAGGGGTTTGTCTCAGGGTCTGGATCATCTGGCGGCAACAAGAAGCGCCAGAGGCTCATATATCACCCAGCTCAGCAGTTCCGCCCATCTTATCGTCCTTCTTATCAGCCGCCTCAGCAGCAGAATATGCAGAGGAATTTTGCAAGGCCGACAATGCCATTCAATGTTCAACGCCAGCCAAATGCTCCTGCCATCCGTCCGCCAGTGCCACAAGCTGCAAACAACCCTTGTTACAATTGTGGGAAGAGTGGACATTTTTCTCGTGAATGTCCATATCCAAGGCAAAATGTTCCAAATGTCAATGCACCAAAACCAGTTGGAAATCAGCAAGCAAATCAAAACAAAGGTAATGCCCAGAATCAGCAGAAGGGTAAGGGTACTCAGAAAACAGGAAGGGTTTTCCATACTCAAGTTGAAGCTATACCTGAGGGAGAGCCAGTGATGCTTGGTATGTTCCCTGTTGCCCAACACCCAGCACTTACACTTTTTGATTCTGGTGCATCACATACTTTCATGAATAGAGCATTTGCGGAAAAGTATAATATACCTATTGGTGCAACCAAAGATGAGTTCTTTATACAGTCACCTGGGGGTCGACTTTGCACTAAGGAAATGGTACATCAGGTACCAATAGACTTGGGTGGATATATATTTCCAACATCCATGATAGTGTTAAAAGATCCGAGTATAGATGTGATCTTGGGTATGAACTGGATGAGTCAGAGAGGTGCAGTTATAGACACCTTAAATAGAACCATCAAGGTCAACTTACCTAATAGCAAGTCTCAACTTCTTATCCATCTTCCTACCCTTAAGAGAGCAGTTGAGCAAGTGTGTGCTATCTCTGTTAAGGAAATCAAGGATATTCCAGTGGTCTGTGAGTTTCCTGATGTGTTTCCAGAGGATTTACCTGGTCTGCCACCTGATCGTGATGTGGAGTTTGAGATAGAACTCAAGCCAGGGACAGCACCAATATCTAGAAGAGCTTATAGAATGCCACCAAAAGAATTAGCAGAATTGAAAACTCAGTTGCAAGAATTGATGGATAAAGGTTTCATTCGACCTAGTTCCTCACCATGGGGTTGTCCGGCAATCTTTGTGAAGAAAAAGGATAATACCTTGAGGCTATGTGTGGACTATCGTCCTTTGAATGAAGTAACAATCAAGAATAAGTATCCTTTGCCCCGTATTGATCTTCTCTTTGATCAACTAACTGGTGCTAAGGTATTTTCAAAGATAGACTTGAGATCTGGGTATCATCAAATTAAGATCAAGCCAAAAGATGTTCCGAAAACAGCATTCACTACCCGATATGGTCTGTATGAATATCTGGTCATGTCTTTTGGTCTGACAAATGCCCCAGCACATTTTATGTATTTGATGAATTCAGTGTTCATGCCAGAGTTAGATAAGTTCGTGGTGGTATTCATTGATGACATTCTCATCTACTCCAAAACTAAAGAAGAACATGAAGAGCATCTCAGGATAGTGTTGACTCGCCTGAGAGAACATCAATTATATGCTAAGTTTAGCAAGTGTGAATTCTGGATAGATGAAGTTCAATTTTTGGGTCATGTCCTGTCAGCTGAAGGTGTTGCAGTAGACCCAAGCAAAGTTCAAGAAGTTCTTGACTGGAAGTCACCAACTTCAGTACATCAAGTTCGGAGTTTCTTAGGATTAGCGGGGTATTATCGCAGGTTTATCCCTGACTTCTCCAAGATCTCTAAACCAATGACAACACTGCTGAAGAATGATACCAAGTTTGTGTGGTCATCCGAGTGTGAAGAAGCTTTTCGGACCTTAAAAAAGTTGTTGACCACTGCACCAGTGCTAGCTCAACCTGATATTGAAAAATCTTTTGATGTGTATTGTGATGCTTCAGGCAAAGGCATTGGGTGTGTACTAATGCAAGAAGGCAGAGTCATTGCATATGCTTCACGACAACTTAAGTGTCATGAAGAGCATTATCCAACCCATGATCTAGAGTTGGCAGCGGTAGTCCATGCTCTGAAGATCTGGCGACATTATCTATTGGGCAATACTTGTCACATATATACTGATCATAAGAGTTTGAAATACATCTTTACTCAGTCAGAGTTGAATATGCGCCAGAGAAGATGGTTAGAACTGATAAAAGATTATGATATTGAGGTACATTATCACCCAGGCAAAGCCAATGTGGTGGCAGATGCACTCAGTCGAAAGAGTCATTGCAATTGTCTGGAAGTCAAGCCTATAAACCTTACCTTATGTTATGAATTTGAAAAGTTAGGTCTTGAGATGATTCCACAAGGGAGTTTGACAAATATGACAGTTCAGTCATCCATCAAAGATCAGATTATTACAGCCCAACAAGAAAATAAGGGTATAATCTTTTTGAAAAGAAAGGTTCAGTCTGAACCAAATTCTAAGTTCAGAATAGATGAAGCTGGAGTGATTTGGTTCAAAGATCGTTTAGTAGTTCCAAAGGTCCCTGAACTCAGAAAACAAATTCTTGATGAAGCTCATGCAACAAGACTTTCGATCCATCCAGGTAGTAATAAGATGTATCATGATCTAAAACAAAGATTCTGGTGGACTAAGATGAAGCTTGAAATTGCTAGTTATGTGGCTAGATGCGATATTTGTCAAAAAGTGAAAGCAGTTCATCTTAGGTCTGCTGGAGAACTGCAACCATTGCCAATTCCATCTTGGAAATGGGATGACATTAGTATGGACTTCATAGTGGGTTTACCCAGGACCTCGAGAGGGTTTGATTCCATATGGGTCATTGTTGATCGTCTGACCAAATCGGCTCATTTCATTCCAGTAAGAAAGGATTATCGAGCTTCTGACTATGCTAAGATATACTTTAACAGAATTGTGAGTCTACATGGTGTTCCAAAGACTATTGTATCTGATAGAGGAACACAATTTGTGAATGCTTTCTGGAAGCATCTGCATAAGTCCTTGGGTACCAAACTTCTACATAGTACAGCTTATCATCCACAAACTGGAGGTCAGACTGAAAGAGTCAATCAGATCTTAGAAGATATGTTAAGATCTTGTGTGCTCAGTTATTCAGAGAAGTGGCATGAATGTTTGCCTTTAGCAGAATTCTCTTATAATAATAGTTATCCAGAGAGCATTAAGATGGCACCATTCGAAGCTCTGTATGGCAGAAGGTGCAGGACACCTTTGAATTGGTCAGAACCTGGAGAACGTAGTCTCTTCGGGGTTGACTTAGTCGAAGAAACCGAAGAAAAAGTCAGGCTCATTCGAGAGAACATGAAGATAGCACAGTCCAGGCAAAAGAGTTATGCTGATAAGAGACGCCGATCTCTTAGCTTTGAGGTTAGTGACTATGTATACCTCAAAGTGTCACCTATGAAAGGAGTCACTCGTTTTGGAGTAAAAGGAAAGTTGGCACCTCGATATATAGGTCCATATCAAATCCTTGAAAGATGTGGAAAGGTGGCATATCGTCTAGATTTACCACCACAGTTGTTATCAGTACACAATGTGTTCCATGTCTCTCAATTAAAGAAATGTCTTCGAGTGCCTAATCATATCATTCATGTTGAAGAAATTGAGTTAAAGCCTGATCTAACATATTCAGAGTATCCTATCAAGATTTTGGATCAAAAAGATCGAGTCACTCGTAGAAGAACTATCAAATATTACAAGGTGCAATGGAATCAACATACCGAAGATGAAGCCACGTGGGAATCCGAAGAGTTTCTCTTAGAACGTTTTCCTGAGTTCTTTTCTTCTGTCTTATCCTTGTAATCTATAGTATAATGATCTACCCCTGTTTTTGTAAAAGTTGGAAATGGAAGTGCTTGACAAATTTCCTTTTCCAGTAGTTAGACTTTAGGGTAAATCTCGGGACGAGATTTCTTTAAGGGGGAAAGAGCTGTAACACTCTCGTGTTAAGCGAACTAAAACATGACCTGTCATCATGAGCATTGCATAGTTTATTATTAAGTAAACCCTGATGCATTAACTTAAAATAAGTTTAAATTTGGTTGAATGTGTTTAGGAATTTAACGTGTGTTTATTTTATGTATGGATGCTTGTTTTGGAGTTTAAAAACCATGGGTGAAGTTTTTTCCGAAAGACTTAGGGGGGGAACCCTAGTTTTCAAAACCCTAGATTTACCCCCTTTTATGCAATTCAAAAACCAAGCAAAATTTGAAGTTGAGTTCAAAAGAAAGGTTGTAGATCTTGTTAATTTGTACAACTTTGGTGTTTTGAGTTTTTGAAGATTTAGTACAAAATCCAAAGTAATTTTAAAAATACAGATTTCCGGAAAGTGTCCCCTTTTCAAACTTAAATCCCCAATTCAAAATCTGTTTGGAATTTTGAAAGATGGTCAACATGAGAGTTGTAGGGCTTGAAAAGTTGAACAACTTTCATGTTGGAAGTTTTTCAAGTGGTTTTGGAAAATCAAAAGTAATTTTGGAATTTCTAATCTGCCCTAATTCAAAATTGGAATTTTTTTTCCCAATTTGAGTTTTGAATTTCCAACTGTTTGGCTCAAATTCATCCCTTTCCATTTAAAATCAGTCTTTGCTCGTTAAAGATATTTGGTAGCTCATCAATTTTTGCACAACTCTTATTTTGGCATATTTTCATCTTCTATTCAAAATCTCAGAGTAATTTTAAGTTTTCAGAAAGGGTATTTTGGGGAAAAGGGGGATAAGCTCGGCCCCTGTTCATGGCGGTGTACCGCCGAGCGTCGATCGGCGTTTGCCGACTCGTGAACCGCCGTTTCACCCCGTCCTAGCGCGTGTCCGCGTCCGTGGCAAAGTGGAGCAGCTGCTGGCGAAATGGAACGCGACGTGCCCTTCTCTCCTGCGATCACCGACCTCTTTTTCGCCACGGGAGCACCGACGAGCAGCGGCTCGTCCAACTCCAAATTCGCCTCGATCGTTCCCTTCCCAATCCACCCGAGCACTCCCCGAGTTTCGCCAAGTCCTTAGCCATCGATTGCGCCCCTGAGCGCAAGCTCTACCCTTCCACAACTTCACACCGAGCCGTTTTCCTCTCCAACTCCGGCCGAAACGCCGCCGCGAGCACCTCACGTGGCCAGCATCACCCCGAGCTTCTCCGACGCTGCTTCTTGTTCCTTTGGGATCGCGGTGAGCCACTGATGCTCTTGCGCTGCTCAATTCGCGCTCTACTCAAGCGTAGTGGCCGGCATTGGCTCGGCCGGGGTGGCCGTCCGCCACGTCCATGGCCGTGGCAGCTAGGGTAGGGGAGAGCGGGTGTAAAGGAGGTCTACGGGTGCGCAAGGATCTGGGGAAGCTAGCGCGCCTCGCTGCGGAAGCCGGGAGCTCACCGGTGTTGCGGTGGAGGTCGCCGGAGCGGTGGCGCGAGGTAGAAGGCGAAGCTGACGGGCGGGACCCGCCCGTCAGTGTCTGCGTGAGGGGCAGCGCGCGGTCCGCGCGGGGGAGCTCTCCCGAGCTGGTTTGGGCCGAACGCGTGGGCTGAGCTCCTGGGCCGCAGTGACACAGTGCTGTTTTGTTTTTCTTTTTCTTTTATGCAGTTTTTGTTTTATATTTGAAATTGTGTAGTAAATTTTGTGCTGATCCAAAAATTATGAAAATTTTTGTGTGGGTTCCAGAGAATGTAAAGAGTGTAGGAAAAATATTAAATTTTATTTTATGATAGTTTGCATGTATCTATAAATTGCCTCTGTTTATTAATGAATAAACCTTCCATGATTTTTAGTAATTATGGGTATATCCAAAAATCATGAAATTTAATATGTGATATTATGTTACTGTTATCTAGCTTCAAGAATAATTTCAGCTCTGTTTGATAAAGTATGCTCTGTCTCTTAATAAAGCTATTTAAAATAATTATAAAAGAAATAGAAATAATAATCCCTTTAGAATTTGGGTGAAATTTTGGATTGTTTGACAACCATGGTTACTTAGCATGATATGCTCCCTGGTTATGATTTATTTTCATATCTTTATGGTATGATAGATTCACAATATTGCTTAATAAAAATAATAAAGTTTGTTTAGTAGTGATTTATGCTTTGATAGCTAGCTTTGTTTGTTTCTTTACCATGAAGGTAAGTTGTACTCGAGGTAGTTATGTTTGTTGTTATCATCCAAGAACATGTAATCTGTCTTTATCATGTCATGAGCATCTCATTGATCATGCATATGCACTTTTACGTATAGAATACGCTCCGGAAGAATCAGATCCTCAGTGGGTTACTTCCGAGTTTAAAGAACCATCTGGTTTTGCTGAGTTGCCGAACTACCCTTCCGGTCAAGGCAAGCCCCGGACATTAAACCCTATCCTTATATTTTCATAAAGTTATTTATATCACTTGAGTTAATATGATGCATTAGGTGAATAGGAGTTGAGTGAATCCTATTTGCTGCATTATCTACCTTGATGATTTCCATATTAACCTTGATACCTGCTTTATGAAAATGCTTAGTATGCTTAGCCCTGCTTATTAGATAAGTTTTCAAATGAGAACGTTTGAAGGGTCGTTGTGGAATACTTTTATGGTTAATAATGTTTAAACTTGAGACCGGTCGGTGGACTTGCTTTAAGAATGGAGTCTTAAAGTAGTGTCTCCAACTGAGTCGATTAAGGACCGTACCGTTGATTGGCCTGTTGTGATTGAGACCTTTGAGTACAGCCCACATGCGCTGGTAAGCCTTACCTATAGCTATTCCGATACTTGAGAACGGCTAACCGCGTACTGGGAGTGGAGAGATGGCGAGAGTAGCGTGTACCCACCTTACGGATCTGAGATGACCGGGAAACATCTAGATTGGCTGTAGGATGGTGGTGTACTGTACTCTCGGGTGACGCTGGACCCGTTCTTGTATGGGAGGATCTATAGAAAAGGTTGACATATGCAAGATTAAGTTCTACATATGTCGTGTGGTACTGAATCCCCAGCTGGGTTTAATCGATTCGAATCGCCGTGTTTCCTCGGATATGGAGCCTCAATCCTCGTACCATCATCGTAGTAATAAGTGAATCTTTGGTGTAAGAAAGAGATGATTGGCTTATGAAAGTCTGATAATGATCTTGGCTAGTTATAAGTGATAATCTTGAGTTAAAACTTGAAAGTAGGCTTTACTCTTAGTAAGCTTTTATGCAAAAGAAATACTTGATCTTGATAAAGCTTTACCTTGAAACCCTATAGCCTGCATACCTGAGTCTCCACCTCTTTATTAGTCGGTTAAGTCTTGTTGAGTACTTTTGTACTCAGGGTTTATTAACCCCTGTTGCAGGTGAAACCTTTGATAATCCTTTTGATGGTCATGGTTACTTTACTCTTGTGGAGGAGAGTTATGATGATGATGAAACTGATGAGTGACTTTGGGCAAGTAAAAATTTGTTGTGTGATCTATGGTTTATGTAATATAAAGTTCCGAAGCTTTTATGTATCAAATACTTATGGTTTGTAAACTATGAACTTAAGTTTCAATCTACGTTATGTAACCTTTCCGCCTTTACTCTGATTTCTCTTATCTATGAAATGTTGTAATACTGTGATGCTTGATGAGGGAATTCCTGAAAAGATTGTTACGTGGATGATTCGGGTTTTCCGAGGACACCCGACAGACTTCTTGAGTCATTTGGAACTCGTGCACGTCGATCAGAAGTCTTTGGGACAATGATGTGTGCATGTGGGCCATTTAATTCAAGAGGTTCTGCCACACTTTGAATTCCTTTTATATTCACAGGTGGAGGTAGTTGTTCAATTACTTCAATTTTTGCTTTGTCTACCTCAATTCCTCTTTCAGACACTAGGTGTCCCAACACTATTCCTTCCCTAACCATGAAATGACATTTTTCCTAATTAAGGACTAAGTGCTTTTCTTCACATCTTTGCAAAACCTTGTCTAAGTTTTCAAGACAACTATCAAAAGTTTTTCCATAAACAGAGAAATCATCCATGAAAACTTCCATAGTCTCTTCAATCATATCAGAAAATATAGACATCATGCATCTTTGAAAAGAAGCTGGTGCATTACATAACCCAAAAGACATTCTACAGTAAGCATAAGTTCCATATGGGCATGTAAAAGTGGTTTTGCTTTGATCATCGGGATGGATCGAGATCTCATGATACCCTGAAAATCCATCTAAGAAACAAAAGAACGAATGGTTTGCTAACCGCTCTAGCATCTCATCTATAAAAGGTAAAGGAAAGTGATCCTTTCTCGTGGCTTTGTTTAGTTTTCTATAGTCTATGCACATCCGCCATCCTGTGACGTTGCGTTGCGGAATTAGCTCGTTCTTTTCATTCATAATAACAGTCATGCCTCCCTTTTTAGGCACAACTTGAACTGGGCTCACCCACTCACTGTGCGGCACAAGATATATAATCCCTGCATGCAGCAACTTTATAACTTCCTTTTTAACTACCTCTCTCATAGTGTTGTTAAGTCTACGTTGGGGTTCTCGAGAAGGTGAAATAGAAGGATCTGTTGGAATACGATGGGTACAAATCAAAGGACTGATTCCTGTAAGATCTTGGAGTGAGTAGCCAAAAACTGAGTGATGTTTCTCAAGAATGGTCATTAATCGCAGAGTTTGATCCTGAGTGAGTTTATCGCTAATGATTACAGGGAACTCTGGATTATTGTTTAGGAAAGCATAGGTAAGACCGGGTGGTAAAGTTTTAAGCTCTATGGGGGGTATAGGTGTTTCTGCAAACTCATCTAAGGGTTCAGGTTCAGAAGGTTCAGCTTCTTCTTCTGTGAAGAAAGGAGTTTCGTCTTCTAAGTCTGGTTCATCTAAAAGCTCTAGAGATGCAGCCTTTACCTCCTCCATAGGATTAGGCAAAAGATATGATTCGGCCTTATTGTTTAAGGAGTGTGAAATTATTATTGGGAATTTAAAGGCTTTTCCAAAAGAAATGTGTAGCTTTCCAGTATGACCTTCATAAAGGAGTCTTCTAAAAGGTTGTCCTATCAACAGGTCGAAGTCCCATGTATCAAAGATATAGAAGTTCAAATGAACCATGGAGCCTTCTACCGTAAGAGGTAAGCCATTAATAATTCCAAGACTGGGGACTAATCGTCCCGAAGATTCCTTTATGACCTTTGTTGTGGGGGTTAAGACAAGATTTTTAAATAGTTTAAGTGCAAAAGATTCAGACATGATGTTGATCCCCACAACAGGATTATAAAGAGCATTAAATCGATCAGAATTATAAGCACAGTGTATAGCTATAGAGGGTGTGTCCAAACGGATCTCATCAGAGGAAAGCTCTGATTCCTCCAACCATTCGCTACTCATGACTGAGATAAGCTCTCTCAATTGATATTCACTTGGCAAATAAATGCTAAACTGGCCGTTTTGGGGTTTGTCAATAGAATGGTAGTTTGAAATATTTCCAAAATCGGCAAAAAGATCGGATTCTATATCCAACATGAAGTCCGGTGGTGGAATTTCTTCCTCTTGTGGCTCAGAACTTGGGATAGCTAAAGTAGATGAAGAATTTGGCAGAGTGTCTACTTCGGCTTCGTAGGTTCCATCATGAAGGGTATTATCCATCTCAGCTTCTAGGATTCTATCTAGGATCACTCTAGCTTCATCAGTAGGGATGCGAAAGAAAGAACCTCTAGACATTGTGTGTAGCATTTGTTTGTGATTTTTATGAAGACCTCGAAAAAAGTGAAATAAAAGAACAGGGTCTTCAAGATTAAGGTTTGGACCAGATTCTAAAAGATTAGAAAAACGCTTCTAGGATTTTCCCAAAGTTTCATTATCTTTTTGTTTAAAAGATAGGACTTCGAGTCTAAGGTCGGCTATACGGTCGAGGGAATAGAAATCTAGACAAAAGTTGGCTCGTAAAACTCCCCATTCACCTCGTTGTTGACTTACCTTCTGACTGTACCATTGTCTAGCTTCTCCCCTTAAGGAAAAAGGAAAAAGCTTCCAACGTAAAGTTTTATCAGAAATGCCTTCAATGCGAAGAAAATCACATGTTTGCTCAAAATCTCTAATATGAAGATAAGGGTTTTCGTCTTCCTTTCCCGAAAAAGATAGGTTTTGAATCATGGAAATCAACCTAGAACTTAACTTATACTAGGATGTTTGGATAGGCTGTGATGACTCCCATGGTAAAAGGTCAGTTACTGAAGGGATTGCATACTCATGGATCGATTTAGAATTTTGGTTTTCCATAAGGTAAGAGTAAAGAAAATAAATACAGAATATAAAAGATAAGAAAAGATAAAAGTATAGATACAAGCTAGTAGTAAGACTCAAGGTTACCTCAGCAAATCGTCTTTCTCCCCGGCAACGGCGCCAGAAATGCTTGTTGATATTTGGGAACGCAATAAGGAATTGATCCGCAAGCGCATGGATATCGGTGAGCACTTCACCCGGGAGGATATCCAAAGTATCGTATTTATTTTTTTACCACTAGGAGAAAGAGTGCATCAGACTAACCGGTCTATTACTACTAACCCTTTAGGCAACAAAGAATGTCTCTCGATGTGAGTGATAAATAGAGAAGACTGCAACCGTAGTCTCCTTCTAACCTTGGTAAGGATGATCTACTGTTCTATTGGGGATAACGAAATCTAGACACCACAAAGGATGTTCAACCTGCACCTATAAACCCTATCCTTCCTGCTAACGAGATATGGTCTGCAAAGGTAACTCGGAATTGTCACGTTCCTCACTACTACAACGGTCTAGCTAGTCAGGGAATATCTATGAGTACCCCAGCCTAAACACCACGTTTACGCCAGCAATGATTACTCTAAACTCTACGCGAAGAGATTAAAGTAAACTCATAAACCATAAGAACAATAAAACAAGAACTTACTAGAATTTAGAAGTCGAAATACTGAAGAATCCTAGGAGCAAGCTTCGGGTTAGGAGAACTTGATCCCGCAGGTACAAGCTTGCAGTAGACACCGACAAGCCGGGCTTCCTCCAATCTACACCTCCACTCTATCTCTCTCAATCTAGTAGAAACTAGAAGATCTATTTCTACTTTACATTGGTTGCTAAGCCTAAAAAGAAATATTAATTAGAGAAGAGGTTTTCCTTCGAGGGCACCCCTCAATCTCTATGATAACTTCTTGTCTTCTCCAGGGGCCAGGGGGGTCTCCTTATATAGTCCTCCTCCTCTATGCGTTTTTGGGTCGGTAGGTGAGGTGGTACTACGTTATCCTTGAACCAATAGGTCGGTGGAACATCGTGTGCGAAGAGAGTCCTTAATGGAGTCCAGCAGGGGGCGGGCGCCCAGGTCACCAGGGCGGGCGCCCTGGGCCTAGCCCCTTTCGGCCTCTGCCTTCTTCCCGTGGCTTCTAGAGTCTTCTAGATGGTAGAAAATCGCGCGGTGCGTTGATATCTCTATGTAATCCCGACATGTGGGCCTTTCTTCCTTATTTCCTGATAACCCCCTGCAAAAACAGATAAACAACAAAACTCGTGGAATTCTGTCAGATCAAACCCTAATTCTAGGTGTTAGTAGCATATTGGTCCTTTCTCTTGTTTATTTGATAATTAAAATTAATACTTAAGAACCGTCAAAAACAGTACCTGTCTGAATCGAGGAAACCACCGATGCTATGATTAAGCTCGCTGGATCGGCTGTCTGCTCGTGTACATCAGCCGATATTTCTTCTGGCCGAAGTTCTTTTGGCTGGGGTTCTTCTTGTGGCTGAGGAGGAGACGGTGCTTGTTGTGTCTGAGCTTCTGGAGAAGAGGGGGATGATTCCACCAGGATTGGTGGCCTTGGAGGAGGGGGAGGCGTTGCTGTTCTTTGGCGCTTCGCTTGTGATCTGGTACTCTTGGACCTTTTCTCTTTGGTTGGCTGGACTGGGGGGCATCGGCAGTCGTACTTCTGGTCTTTGCCGATTTGCCAGTGTGCTGATACAACAATGAAAGTTTTGTGAGTACAAGTGTATGATGAGGTTCTGATTGAAATAATAAAAGTTACCGATGAAGTTCCCATGCTAGCCGATGTGTCCTGAAAAATTGTGAATGTAAGAATGGAATCGGTATAAATTGAGGAATTCAAGAATTTACCTTGAAAGCTTGTGCCAAAGCGGTGGCAGCTGACGATGGGGATGTTTTCGTTCGCTTGGTGGTGATTTTCTTGAGACGCACACCCCGGTGCATTAAAGCGGCCAAGGTTGGAGCGTTGTTGCCGATCAAAGAGATCGGGCCTGATGGAAGGAGTTCGATCGGCCTGCCACTTCTGCTAACTGATGGTGGCGTATCATTGACCTGAATAAAACAAAGAAAGTGAGTTACCGATAAGAAAATAAATGTGGAAGGATTGAAGAATCGGTAAAAATGCTTACAGTATTATCAGGGATCTTGTATTTGGGGTCGATCATGCCACGGTATGTGAGGGTCGATCTGCAGAACAAATGCTCTTTCCACTCTTCCCACCACTGTTTGTATGCCTGAGTAATAAAGAGAGCTGGAATCCAAGCCGATAGGTTGACATCTGTATTGGCATTTGGTGGGAGTTGGGCTATTCTGATCCACTCAAGATTGCTGGTGATGATTTCCCTTGGCTTTACCACATCGGCGTAGCAAAGTGCAATCGGCAGCTGTCCAAAGGCTAGCTAACAAGCTAGTGCTGATGGGTTGTAGAACTCATAAGTCAGATTGGAAGCTTTCCCACTACCAAAGAAATTCACTGGTATGGCCCTTGAGGTGATAATTGCCATCATCACATCACGGTCCTTGTTGAGAGCATCATTGAAGGGATGGAAGGTCAGGGGAAATATGGTGTCTGGATCTTCATAAGGCATCCATGCCCTCTGTTCCCTGGTCAGACCTTCATAGAGAGTCCGAAAGATTTGGCTAACCTGGTCTTCATTACCACCAGTGCCAGGTAAGACTATGGCGGCTTCGCCAAAGTTCAGAGGGGAACGAGTTGCCGATTCTTCTTCATCTAGTTCATAATCCTCAGCTATGTCCCTGGGGAAATGCTTTGCAAAGAGGTTGAATTCGAGGCGCTTGTGCATGTGGAGATTAAGCCACATGTTGATAAACCACCAAGGACCCCCTAAGTTGCCGATGGGTTGGCCGAGCAGAAGTTTCCTGGCTACCTGGTGGAGGAGGTGATAAACAGAGCCGAGCAGGTATCGGCCAAGAGGAAATCGGCCGCCATCGGCTAATCTTTCTGCTGCCGATAAGTAAACAGAAGTTGGTCCTGCCGATCGGCCACAAAATACAAACTTGTCCAGCCACATGTTCAAGAAAGTGGTCTGCTCTTTTGCGCTGACAGATCCTGTTTTTCGGTACTTCTGAATGTACCCAAACGAACCGCCGATAGCGCGAGTTTCGACCTTAGCACTAGGTTTGGTGTCAAATAGATGGCTGTTATCAGCGGTGGATATATCTAAGCCGGTGAGCATGAGTACATCGGCAAGTGTAGGACAGGCAGGGCCATGGCCAAACACGAAAGCGTTGAGCGTGTCTGACCAAAAGTACGAGGCAGCAATTAGCAGTGACTCATTCCTCTCCATATCGGCAAGGGACAACCTAATGCACTGGTCTAATTTCCGTTGGCCCCATTGAACCTCATTTGAGTGGCTGACTCTCAAGAACCAATCCTTCCATCCCTTGGTAGGACTGGGCCAGGAACGGAAGGCATCTTTCCATAGATCTAGAGAAAAGTTTTTGGCTCTAAAAGGGATTCTGTTTGTTTTCGCGTTTATCATATCAGTGGGATCTGGGTTTCCTAGCGGACCAAGACACTGGAGATGATGTTGATCGGTAGGAATTACGATCTTATCGGCCAAATCCTAAAAGTTTTGAGGATAAAAGAAAGAACGAAAAGAAAAAGAAGTATTCAGTAAAAGAAATTGCGGATGAACAGGAGTACAGTAGTGGTGTGGAAAAGAAGGGTAGTGAACTGACCTCAGGCACGATGAAGTTGATGGCCATTTTCTCGCGAGGAAGAGGATCGAAGACTTCGGGGATTGGAGAAGAAGGCCTTCATTGAAGTTCTTGGAATCCTCAGGTAGTGCCACTGCTGTGAAAGTGGATTTTGGGCAGTAGAATGACAAGATGGAGGAGGAGTACTGGAGAAGGAAGTATTTATAGGACAAAACGGGCAGGGGCAAATCTGACTTATCTCTTTGCCGCATCCGTGAAATCCGAAGGTATTCAGGTGGATATGGTAACTGTTCGCACGGTAATCAAGGGATTGCGCAGGTGATTTGACAGCAAGCGGTCATGATTTTGAAGATATTTTACTGTACAAGATCTCCTGGTCAGTCCATCGGCAGCTCCTTCTAACGGTAAGATTGCCGATGGGCGCATAAAATGGAAAGATTCGGTTCGGGAGGTTGAGGAATTCGAGGAATATGCAAGAGAATCGGGCTAAGGTTGTTCGGATTTGATGAACGGTTACCAAATTGGGAGAATTAATTGCGGAAAGGCATCATTACTGCAATGAATTTCGGAGCATTAATGATCTTATACTCAGAAATTGAGGGGCATGTGTTGACACCGTTTTTGGACACGTATCTTTTGACACGTACCTGGGGATTAGTAAAGTATGGATCGGCAGATGACGCAACGGTAACTAGTCTGCAGGGAAGTTGCCGATGAAGGTGGTTGCCGATGAAGGGACAATTGAATGTGACTAAGTCCAGAGGTGGTAACATGTTCGTGCCGATGATCAGTATTAGTGTTTGACGATGACCACAACAGGAGGTCTGCCGATTACTTTGAAGGAAAGCGTGGAGATTGCCTATTGATCTGTGGCAGTGTCCCGGTCGGTTACGAGGGGGTAGTTTTTTGTTTTCCTTAGTTATTAGAATTCGTTTTATGTACGGGTTCCATTTAGTTTGGAATTCGAGTCCTAGTCGTGTTTGGTTGTGGCTCTTCAGACAGGGTATAAATATGAGCCCTAGGGCAATGTAATCAATCAATCAATCAAACACAAGTTTTTACTCATATTCCAGCATCTACTTTTTCGACGACTTCGTCATATTTTTGTTTTACTACAAGTTCTTAGGAATTCGTCAACTTAAGCTCGGCGTGTTCTCAAGTTCCGCGTGATCACCTCTTGGCCGTGGCATCCAGGCGCATCGCTCTTGTCGGGACCAAAGTGGTCGAGTTACCACCTTTGTCGATTGTAAGGTCAAATCGGCTGGCACGCCTTAACGTTTGAATCGGGTATTAGCCCTTTGTGTTTGCAGATCAGTTTTTGCATCAACAGGATCAGATCAATTTATCCGATAAGGACCTTCCCAATTAGGAGAACATTTTGCAAACTTTGAACTTTTAGTCTCAATCGGTAGAATCAGTTTCCATACCAAATCCCCATTAGCAAACTCCTTGGCTTTCACTTTTTTTTCGTACCATTTAGCAACTCTTTTTTTTTTCTACTATGCTTATTAAAGCCCTCAACCGATGCACTGCCAAATCATCTGTTGACACCGTTTTTGGGCATGTATCTTTTGATACGCATCTGGAGTTAATGGGATGTAGATCGGCAGATGGAGCAGTGGTGACCAGTCCGCAGGGCAGTTGTCGATAAAGGTGGTTGTCGATGGGAAACAACCGGATATGGCCAAGTCCAGAAGTGGTGATGTATTCGTACCGATGATCAATGTCGAAGTTTGCCGATGAATGTAAACGGGTAATCTGCCGATGGCTCTGAAGAAAAGCACAGAGGTTGCCGATTGATTCATGGCAGTGTCCCGATCAGTTACGGGGGATAGTTTAATGTTTTCCTTAGCCATTAGAATTCGTTTTGTATACGGTTTCCGTTTAATTTGGAATTTGAGTCCTAGTCGTGTCTAGTTGTAGCTCTTTGGACAGGGTATAAATGTAGAGCCTAGGACAATGTAATGAGGATATCTATCAATCAATCAAACACAAGTTTTTACTCATATTCCAGCACCTATTTTTTCGATGACTTCGTCATATTTTCCTTTTTACTACGAGTTCTTAGGAATTTGTCGAGTCAAACTCGGCGCGTTCTCAAGTTTCGTGTGAATACCTCTTGGCCGTGACATCTGGGCACATCGCTGTTGTTAGGACCAAAGTGTTCGAGTTACCACCTTTGTCGATTGTAAGGTCAAATCGGCTGGCACGCCTTAACGTTTGAATCTGGTATTAGCCCTTTGTGTTTGTAGATCATCTTTTGCATCAACACATCTTTTGGCACGCCCAGTGGGACATATTCAAGATCAAGATCAATATGTCGAACACCGATTTTGACCTGCAGAACGTCATCCCAGTGACAGAGGCCAATCTCAGAGATGAGCAGAAGCAAGCTATGGCAAAAGCCATGGAGGAATACAAGCAGCAATGCTTGAAATCCTTCAGTATCAACAGGAGCGGCGAGGTGATCCAAAAGGAAGCATTGCCGGCACCTCGGTAGATAACTTTTGAAGCCAATCCTGGTAAACTTCAAGACATGGTTGACAGTGCTATTAACCGTGCTTTGATCAATCAAGCTGGTGTGCTGTCCAACACGGTTTTCAATGCGCTGGCTAGAACTTTCAAAGAAGGACAATTACCACCAAATTATGTGGGTCCTGCCTATCATCAGCCAGGGTCATCATTGGTTACGGCTCCATCGGCTACTACAGCCGTTGTGGGTATAGAGGCTACCTCTCCTCCAAGCATATTAGGGATCACTGGTGCGTAATCTACACCGATGACGACCAATCCGTCAACATCAGACGGGCAGATCAAGCTTGCCATAGACCTATTGGCATCAGCAATGTCAGGGTCTGTCCCTCCCAACTGGTGGGGTTATGGTATGCCCCCAGATTTGATGGTAAAGAGTCCTGGAACATCTCAAGTGGCTGACTTGATAGGCAAGGCTCCTATGGCATCGGCACCTTCAAATCCGCCGATGAATCAGAGTCCCCAGTATACTACAACTACTTTACACTGGGAATTCTCAAGCTCCAATGTTCCAGATGCCTAACGCATCGGCAAATTCAATGCCGACGCAGCAGAGGTTTATGACACAACCAGGGTATGTCAATTCAATGATGATGCCCAACTACCAGTCATCGGCAGGGCCTATGCCGATGAATGCTAACAGTGGATGGATAGGACAGTTAGTTTTTCCACATATGCCTCAGCATAATCATCAGGCTGTAGGATTTCAACAAGGCCTAATCCAACCTGGGTTTTAGAATCAAGGGTTGGTCAACCAGCCGATGAATCTTGGTCAGCAAATTGGTGGTTAGATGGTTAATCCAATGTTCCATGCGGATCGTGCACCTCAGAGACACGTGGAAGCTTATCAGCACGTACCAGATCCACAACCGCCTCATCGGCAAGATGCCGATGCTTATTGGGCCGATAAGATAGCTGAAGTAATGAGAGACCAATTTGGGATAAAGCCCAAAGTCAACACTTACTCTTATCGGACACCGTATCCTCCTACATATGATTTAATTCCACTTCCAAATTGGTACAAAGTACCAGATTTCACTAAGTTCTCTGGACAGGATGATACATCGACTATGGAGCATGTCAATAGGTTCATCATCCAGTGTGGAGAAGCTGCTAACAGAGATGAGTTAAGGGTTCGTCTGTTCTCATCATCTTTGTCTGGATCGGCCTTTACTTGGTTTATATCGTTACCACCCAACTCAGTGATCACTTGGGCCGATCTAGAAAAACAATTCCATAAATACTTCTTTTCTGGAGTCCATGAGAAGAAGATCACCGATTTAGTCAGGCTGAAGCAACACAATGATGAATCGGTTGAATGCTTTGTGCAAAGCTTGCGAGAAGTCAAGAACAAATGCTATAGTCTGGTTCTAGATGATCGGCAGCTAGCCGATTTGGCTTTCTAGGGGTTGTTGCCACATATCAGAGACAAGTATGCTTCTCAAGAATTAGAGAGTCTAAGTCACTTGGTGCAGAGGATTTCCGACCAAGATATCAAACCCTTCGAGCCCAAGAGAGCATGGAATAAAAAGGTGTCATTTGTTGATGAGGCAGCAAGCTCAGATTCTGATGAGGAACCGGTCATCGGCTTGGCAGAGTGGGTGAAAAATAAGAAGCCGATGTCTTGCCCTTTTGGGCATAAAGAGCCAGAGAAATTTGCATTTGACATCACCAAGGCCGATAGGATATTTGACTTCTACTTCAGGAAGGGCAGATTAAGTTATCACCCAAACATGTGATTCCATCGGCTGAGGAATTAAAGAAGATGAAATATTGCAAGTGGCACAATGCAACGTCTCACGGCACAAATGAATGCAAGGTCTTCAGGCAACAGCTGCAATCGGCTATAGAATCTGGAAGAATCAAGTTTGATAATTCTAAAGCTCAGAAGCCGATGAAGATCGATCAACATCCTTTCCCAACAAATATGTTGGATGCTAAGGGGAAAACCAAGGTTTTAACGTCAGAGGCAGCAGAAAGAAGTGCATCGGTGGATCCTCAACATCAGATTACTACCGATGACGCTGAAGGCAAGGGTCTGGTGCCGGAAGGAACCAGCTCAAGAAGGCCTCCCCGATCTGGCATTGTGATAACTCATAGAAGGCATCGGGAGACTTGGCAGCAACGTGAGGATCGGTATCGGCGCCAAGAAGAGGATCATCGTTGGGAAGAAGAAAAACGCCGGCAGGAATGGAATCGGCATAAGGATCATTGGAACTGCCCGTTCATTATCCATTGCTGGGAACAGAACATCAAGTTGCCTACTGTTGAGACTGTCCTGAGTGTAATGGTTATGATCGTTATGATAGACCTAATCGGCAGTATCAGAATGATGATCGGCGATTTAATGAGCCAATTAGGGGAAGAGCCTTAGTTCATGATCGGCTGGGGGGTAGGCTCGGTGTGCATGACCGACTTGGTGACCGTGTTGGATATTTTCCCAGGAACCAAGAGGAGCTTGAAGAGATAACTGATGCATGAGTTCCCGATGAGTTCATATTTTGTAGGGATGCCAATATCTATCGAGTAGAGTCAAGAGAAAGTCATCGCCCCTCGGCAAGGCAGCCACAACCTCCTTCATGGTGTCTAGAGGGACTCACTAGGACACAGAAAAGAAGGCTGCAGCACGAAAGATGAGAAGACTTGAGCAAGGGACAGAATTCTGGCAAATCTGGAGATCAGCAGCCGGATACCAAAGGAAAAGTGCCATCGGCAGATGTTAACATGGTATTCATGTTGCCGATGGAGTTCCTTGCGCCGGCCAGTGATGACGAGGAGCTGGATTTTTCCGACCAGATAGCTCAGTTGGCTCTGGATCCAATGACAGCTATCTTTGAAAAGTCTGCCGACAATGAAAGGCAGCATCTTAAGGCTCTATTCGTTAAAGGAAGGGTTGATGGGCAACCGATGACCAAAATATTAGTTGATGGTGGTGCTGCTATTAATATTATGCCGTATGCAGTTTATCGGAAACTTGGGAAAGGAGATCAGGATTTGACCAAGACTAATATGATGCTAAAGGACTTTGAAGGAAATGTGTCTCCGGTTAAGGGGGCGATATGCGTCGAGTTGACCATCGGCAGCAAAACCTTGTCGACAACTTTCTTCGTAATCAGTGGAAAGGGTGCTTATAATCTGCTACTAGGGAGAGATTGGATCCATGCCAATTGTTGCATCCCAGCGACAATGCACCAATGCTTGGTTCAGTGCGGAGGTGACAAGATTGAGATTGTCCAGGGAGATTCTTCTTATGTCATCGCATCGGCAGAAGCAGATACTTATGAAAGGACCAGGTGCATCTCAGGAGAGATTTGGGAGAAAGATTTTCTCAAAGTTGCCGATTATGAAATTCCACCGATACAAGCAGTCGGTTGTGATGAGGGGTTTTAATGGATAGGTTCACCGATGATGGAAAAATTAGGCCAGGGGTTTACATCGGCCGATGATCTAGTAGAGGTACATATAGGTAGTGAAGATAAGCCTAGACCTACTTTTATTAGTGCTAAATTGAATTCTGAGTGTAAGCAACAGTTAACCGATTTGTTAAAGGAATATAAAGATTGCTTTGCTTGGGATTATACTGAGATGCCTGGTTTAGACCGATCCATTGCTGAACATTGGTTGCCTATCAAATCTGGATTTCGGCCACATCAGCAGCCAGCTCGCCGATGTAATCCTAATATTCTTCCTGATATTAAGGCCAAAATAACTAAACTTATTGAAGCTAAATTTATTCGGCAGTGTCGGTATGCCGAGTGGATTTCCAATGTTGTTCTAGTTTACAAGAAGAATGGGAAGCTTCGAGTTTGCATTGATTTTAGAAATCTTAACAAGGCCACGCCGATGGATGGCTACCCAATGCCAGTTGCCGATTTGCTAGTTGAAGCTGCAGCTGGACATCAAATTATTAGCTTCATGAATGGCAATGCAGGATATAATCAGATATTATGGCTGAAGAAGACATTTCAAAGATTGCATTTAGATGTCCTGGTCATGTTGGGCTGTTTGAATGGATAGTCATGACCTTTGGCTTGAAAAATGCTGGTGCTATCTATCAAAGAGCTATGAATTTTATCTTTCATTAGTTCATCGGCAAGCTGGTAGAACTTTACATTAATGATGTGGTGGTTAAGTCTGGGGATTTCAGAAAGCATCTTGCCGATCTGAGAAAAGTGTTGGAATGCACAAGAAAACATGGTTTAAAGATGAACCCTAACAAATGTGCATTTGGTGTGTCGGCATGGCAGTTTCTTGGTTTCATGGTGCATCAGAGCAGAATAGAAATTAGCAGAAGATCTATCGATGCTATTAACAAAATAGTTGCTCCTACCAACAAAACTGAGCTCCAATCTCTGATCGGCAAAATAAATTTTATCAGGCGATTCATTTCCAATTTGTCTGGTAAAATTCATGCTTTTAGTCCTTTACTTAAATTAAAAGCCGATCAAGAATTTATATGGGGAGAAGAGCAACAGTTGGCCTTATATGAAATCAAGAATTATTTGACAAATCCTCCGGCCTTGATTCCACCTCAGCAAGGAAGGCCCTTCAGATTATATTTGTCTACCGATGGGATGGTCATCGGTTTGGCTTTGATTCAAGAATTTGAAGGGAAGGAGCGCGTGATTTACTATTTAAGTAGAAGATTGATTGATGCTGAGACCAGGTATTCGGCCATTGAAAAATTATGTTTATGCCTATATTTTTCTTGCATTAAGTTGAGGCATTATTTGCTATCGGCCGAATGCACTGTTATATGCAAAGATGATGTGGTTCGATATATGCTATATATGCCGATTATGAGTGGTAGAATCGGTAAGTGGATTTTGGCACTGTCGGAATTCGATCTATGTTACGAATCGGCTAAAGCAGTTAAAGGGCAGATTATGGCCGATTTTTTGACTCAACATCGCGGTGTAGTGGAGACTTTGGAAATTGTGCCTTGGACGCTCTTCTTTGATGGATGTTGACGGTTCTTAAGTATCAATTTTAATTATCAAATAAACAAGAGAAAGGACCAATATGCAACCAACACCTAGAATTTGGGTTTGATCTGACAGAATTCCATGAGTTTTGTTGTTTATCTGTTTCTGCAGGGGGTTATCAGGAAATAAGGAAGAAAGGCCCACATGTCGGGATTACATAGAGATATCAATGCACCACGCAATTTTCTACCATCTATAAGACTCAAGAAGCCACGAGAACGAAGCAGAGGCCGAAAGGGGCCAGGCCCAGGGCGCCCGCCCTGAGGACCTGGGCGCCCGCCCCCCTCTGTACTCCAATCGGGACTCTTTTCGCACACGACGTTCCACCGACCTAAGGGATCAAGGATAACCGTCCAATCAATGTCGGTTTGATCCAATGGCTCACGTTCACTTGAGGGGACTATAAAACCAGACACCCTGGCCCCTGGAGGAGACAAGTTTATCATAGAGTTGAGGGGAGCCCTCGAAAGAAAACTTCTTCTCTAAATAAAATTTCTTTTTAGGCTTAGCAACCAATGTGAGTAGAAATAGATCTTCTAGTTTCTACTAGATTGAGAGAGATAGAGTGGAGGTGTAGATTGGAGGAAGCCCAGCCTGTCGGTGTCTACTCCGAGCTTGTACCTGCGGGATCAAGTTCTCCTAACCCGAGGCTTGCTCCTAGGATTCTTCAGTATTTTGACTTCTAAATTCTAGTAAGTTCTTGTTTTATTGTTCTTTTGCTTTATTAGTTTACTTTAATCTCTTCGCGTAGAGTTTAGAGTAATCATTGCTGGCGTAAACGTGGTGTTTAGGCTAGGGTACTCATAGATATTCCCTGACTGGCTAGACCGTGGTAGTAGCGAGGAACGTGACATTTCCGAGTTACCTTTGCAGACCATATCTCGTTAGCAGGAAGGATAGGGTTTATAGGTGCGGGTTGAACATCCTCTGTGGTGTCTAGATTCCATTAGCCTCCCTAATAGAACAGTAGATCATCCTTACCAAGGTTAGAAGGAGATTACGGTTGTAGTCTTCTCTATTTATCACTCACATCGAGAAACATTCTTTGTTGCCTAAAGGGTTAGTAGTAATAGACCGGGTTAGTCAGATGCACTCTTTTTCCTAGCGGTAAAAAAATAAATACGATAATCTAGATAACTTCCCGGGTGAAGTGCTCACCGATATCCGTGCGCTTGCGGATCAATTCCTTATTGCGTTCCCAAATATCGACAAGCATTTCTGGCGCCGTTGCCGGGGAGAAAGACGGTTTGCTGAGATAACCTTGAGTCTTACTACTATCTTGTATCTATACTTTTATCTTTTCTTATCTTTTATATTCTATATTTATTTTCTTTACTCTTACCTTATGGAAAACCAAGATTCTAAATCAATCTACCAATTTGCAACACCTTCGGAAACTGACCTTTTACCATGGGAATCATCACAGCCTATCCAAACATCCTAGTATAGGTTAGGTTCTAGGTTGATTGCCATGATTCAAAACCTATCTTTTTCGAGAAAGGAAGACGAAAACCCTTACCTTCATATTAGAGATTTTGAGCAAACATGTGATTGTCTTCGCATTGAAGGCATTTCTGATAAAACTTTACGTTGGAAGCTTTTTCCTTTTTCTTTAAGGGGAGAAGCTAGACAATGGTACAGTCAGAAGGTAAGTCAACAACGAGGTGAATGGGGAGTTTTACGAGCCAACTTTTGTCTAGATTTCTATTCGCTCGACCGTATCGGCGACCTTAGACTCGAAGTCCTATCTTTTAAACAAAAAGATAATGAAACTTTGGAAAAATCCTAGAAATGTTTTTCTGATCTTTTAGAATCTGGTCCAAACCTTAACCTTGAAGACCCTGTTCTTTTATTTCACTTTTTTCAAGGTCTACAGAAAAATCATAAACAAATGCTACACACAATGTCTAGAGGTTCTTTCTTTCGCATCCCTACTGATGAAGCTAGAGTGATCCTAGATAGAATCCTAGAAGCTGAGATGGATAATACCCTTCATGATGAAACCTACGAGGACGAAGTAGACACTCTGCCAAATTCTTCATCTACTTTAGCTATCCCAGGTTCTGAGGCACAAGAGGAAGAAATTCCACCACCGGACTTCATACTGGATATAGAATCAGATCTTTTTGCCGATTTGGGAAACATTTCAAACTACCATTCTATTGACAAACCCCAAAACGGCCAGTTTAGCATTTATTTGCCAAGTGAATATCAATTGAGAGAGCTTATCTCAGTCATGAGTAGCGAGTGGTTGGAGGAATCGGAGCTTTCCTCTGATGTGATCCGTTTGGACACACCCTCTATAACTATACGCTGTGCTTATAATTCTGATCGACTTAATGCTCTTTATAATCCTGTTGTGGGGATCAACATCATGTCTAAATCTTTTGCACTTAAACTATTTAAAAATCTTGTCTTAACCCCCACAACAAAAGTCATAAAGGAATCTTCGGGACGATTAGTCCCCAGTCTTGGAATTATTAATGTCCTACCTCTTACAGTAGAAGGCTCCATGGTTCATTTGAACTTCTATATCTTTGATACATGGGACTTCAACCTGTTGATAGGACAACCTTTTAGAAGACTCCTTTATGTAGGTCATACTGGAAAGCTACACATTTCTTTTGGAAAAGTCTTTAAATTCTGAATAACAATTTCACACTCCTTAAACAATAAGGCCGAGTCATATCTTTTGCCTGATCCTATGGAGGAGGTAAAGGCTGCATCTCTTGAGCTTTTAGAAGAATCAGACTTAGAAGACGAAACTCCTTTCTTCATAGAAGAAGAAGCCGAACCTTCTGAACCTGAACCCTTAGATGAGTTTGCAGAAACACCTAGACCTCCCATAGAGCTTAAAACTTTACCACCCGGTCTTATCTATGCTTTCCTAAACAATAATCCAGAGTTTCCTGTGATCATTAGCGATAAACTCACTCAGGAGCAAACTCTACAATTAATGACCATTCTTGAGAAACATCACTCAGTTTTCAGCTACTCACTCCAAGATCTTACAGGAATCAGTCCTATGATTTGTACCCATCGTATTCCAACAGATCCTTCTGTTTCACCTTCTCGAGAGCCCCAACGTAGACTTAATAACACTATGAGAGAGGTAGTTAAAAAGGAAGTTATAAAGTTGCTGCATGCAGGGATTATATATCCCGTGCCGCACAGTGAGTGGGTAAGCCCAGTTCAAGTTGTGCCTAAAAAGGGAGGCATGACTGTTATTATGAATGAAAAGAACGAGCTAATTCCGCAACGCACCGTCACAGGATGGCGGATGTGCATAGACTATAGAAAACTAAACAAAGCCATGAGAAAGGATCATTTTCCTTTACCTTTCATAGATGAGAAGCTAGAGCGATTAGCAAACCATTCGTTCTTCTGTTTCTTAGATGGATATTCAGGGTATCACCAAATCCCGATCCATCCCGATGATCAAAGCAAAACCACTTTTACATGCCCATATGGAACTTATGCCTACCGTAGAATGTCTTTTGGGTTATGTAATGCACCAGCTTCTTTCCAAAGATGCATGATGTCTATATTTTCTGATATGATTGAAGAGATTATGGAAGTTTTCATGGATGATTTCTCTGTTTATGGAAAAACTTTTGATAGTTGTCTTGAAAACTTAGACAAGGTATTGCAAAGATGTGAAGAAAATCACTTAGTCCTTAATTCAGAAAAATGTCATTTCATGGTTAGGGAAGGAATAGTGCTGGGACACCTAGTGTCTGAAAGAGGTATTGAGGTAGACAAAGCTAAAATTGAAGTAATTGAACAACTACCTCCACCTGTGAACATAAAAGGAATTTGAAGCTTTCTTGGCCATGCTTGTTTTTATCGTAGATTCATAAAAGATTTTTCATTCATTGCTAGATCACTTACTCTTTTGCTAGCCAAGGATGCTCCTTTCGAATTTGATGATGCATGTCTAACATCTTTTAATTTATTAAAGAAAGCACTCATCTCTGCACCAATCATTCAACTCCCTGATTGGTCGTTGCCTTTTGAAATTATGTGTGATGCTAGTGATTATGCTGTGGGGGCAGTATTGGGACAAACTAAAAATAAGAAGCATCATGCAATTGCTTATGCCAGTAAAAATTCGACAGGAGCTCAACTTAACTATGCAACCACTGAAAAAGAGCTTTTGGCTGTTGTCTTTGCCATTGATAAATTTAGATCTCATTTAGTTGGAGCTAAAATAATTGTTTACACTGATCATGCTGCACTAAAATATTTGCTCACTAAAAAAGATGCTAAACCTCGCCTGATTAGATGGATCTTATTACTCCAAGAATTTGACTTAGAAATAAAAGATAAAAAGGGAGTAGAAAATTCTGTTGCTGATCAATTGTCTAGAATGTATTTTAAGAGTCCACAGGAAACCCCCATCAATGATTCACTCCGGGACGACATGCTCTACGGGATTAACAGGTCTGACCCCTGGAGATATTGTTAATTTTATGGTTTCAGGGTATGTACCGCCAGGAGCAAACAAGAAGAAGCTTATTCAAGAAAGTCGTTCACATATATGGGATGAGCCATATCTCTTCCGAGTATGCTCTGATGGCTTACTCAGGAGATGTGTGACCAGTGAGGAAGGATGGAAGATCATCGACAGATGTCATGCATCACCATATGGAGGTCATTATGGAGCATTCCGTACACATTCAAAGATCTGGCAGTGTGGATTCTACTGGCCTACAATGTATGAAGACACGAAACAATATATCAGAAGATGTGGGCCATGTCAAAGGCACGGAAACATAAATACAAGGGATGCAATGCCACTCACCAACAACCTTCAGATTGAGCTCTTTGATGTCTGGGGAATAGACTATATGGGTCCATTTCCTCCATCAAAGAAGTGTGAGTACATCTTGGTGGCAGTTGACTACGTCTCCAAGTGGGTAGAGGCATTACCTTGCAAGCATGCCGACAACATCAGTTTAAAGAGGATGTTTGAAGAAATTATATTTCCAAGATTTGGAGTCCCGAGAGTAGTGATAAGTGATGGAGGAGCACACTTCATCGATAAACGCTTCAAGCAATATCTATCAAAACATGGAATCCGTCACAACGTCGCTACCCCCTATCATCCTCAGACAAGTGGCCAAGCAGAGACTTCCAAGAAACAAATCAAGAATATTCTTCAGAAGACAGTAAATGAAATGGGAACGGCGTGGAAAGACAAGTTACCCGATGCACTTTGGGCATACCGGACAGCATACAAGACCTCAATTGGAATGTCTCCATACCAATTGGTGTATGGGAAGACTTGCCACCTGCCAGTTGAACTAGAGTTCAAAGCACACTGGACCATAAAGAGATGGAATATGGTCCTAGATGTTGCTGGAGATCATAGAAGAATGCAACTATCAGAATTGGAAGAATGGCGAGAGAAAGCATATCACAATTCAAAGATCTACAAAGAAAGAGTCAAAAGGTGGCATGACAAGAGAATCAAGAAGAAGGAGTTCACACCCGGAGATAAGGTATTACTTTTTTAATTCCAGGGTGAAGCTTTTCGGGCATGGAAAACTCCGGAGCAAATGGGAAGGACCATTCAAGGTAATTAATTCATCATCCCACGGAGCTATCACACTTCAAAATGACGAAGGTACGTTATTCAAGGTAAATGGTCAACGTCTTAAATTATTTTTAGAGCCCAATAAAGAATTAGAAGAAATAGACGTAATCCATTTTTACCTTCCCATGGAGAATTAGAGCCCGACCTTTTTAGTTTGACGTTTTGAGGTCATACATATATTTTCCTAAATATTTTTGCATCTAGAAACACGCTCGAGGAAGCGGACCCACAGAGGAGACAGAGAGAGGGCGGGCGCCCAAATCAGGTGGGCGAGCGCCCAGCTCCTGTTCCCCCTCGGTCCCGATTTTCTCTGTTATGGAAAATGCACTTATGGTAATCCGAATAATCCCTCAGATGGAAAGTTTCGCACGCACATCGACGGGAGCAACCCGAACAACCCCTAGAGGCACTTTTTGACCCCTATATAAACAGACCCCTGACATCAGTTTTCAAACACCAAACCACCAAGCCTCCTCTTCTTCTTCAATTAGAGCTTGATTAATTCCTCGCTGCTCCAATGGCTGAGAAGTTCCACGATGATTGGGAAGTCGTCCCCTTCAGCCTCAACATGGAGCTTGCGAAAGACCCCGATGCCCGTGCTCTCATCCCGGCCAACACAGAGCGACAGCTAGAAGCCATGCCATTACGCCAGCACAGCTCCGCCCAATCCTATCATGCTCAACCAGTTCTCACCGCACCGCCACAACCCCTACTCCTCAAGGGATCATCATCCAAGACGAAGACCACCATCAAGGTGCCAAACGACACAAGGATCCTTCCACCTAGATCCAATGAGAGGGTCGTTGGAGTCAAGACCAACCGGAGCGGTGAGATCAGCAGCATACGCTACACTACGGAGGAGGAAAGGCCTTATTTCGAAGGGACTAGAGCAGCCAAAGTCCATTTCATCCCTCCAAGGGCAGCCCCGAAGCACGCTCTCAATGCTTTTGAGACACCTCCCAAGGGTCGCAAGACTATAGAAGATATTGATGAGGACGTTCGCAGGCTAGACAGAGTTATCATAGACCTCCAGTCCTCGATTAATTCCCTCACTAGGCAGCTCTCTAACCACAACACCGTTATACTAGGCCTCAGGCAGGATCTTGCCAGTGCCAACAAGAAGATTAAGGAATTAGAGCGCCGCTAAGTTATCTAGATTAGACCTTGAGGCAACGCATCTTAGTTATCTATCTTTAAATTCGGTTTAGGTTTACTATTATTGTCAGTTTGCTACTATTATCGTCAGTTTGCTACTAGTTATTTGTAATAAATGCCTCAAGATTAATAAAGAGTATTATTATTATTATGTCTTGTGTGTCTCTATATTCTTGTGCAAGAAAGCAGAAAACAAGTATGAGGGAGATCCCTCGACATGCCAAACACACTTCGACTACACCACTCCACAATTCAGGTACATACTCTGCACACTTTACTTTACACATACACATATCTTGGATTATGCAGAATATCGTTTCCGACATGATAAATTAACAAGCTTAAAATGTTTCTAATCATGATTAATCTCACTCTGTGATATTTCCTGAAAACTTGCAACTATTATAAAATCATTTTAAAACCCTGTGTTGCTTAAGTTAGTGTGGAATGTGAGATAGTAGAGTAGAGTTTCTTATTCTTGATATCATTGTTGCTTGGAGAATTTATTTTAAAATCTTCAAAATTCTAGCTACCATCCTCAGTGTTTTATATGCCTGATAAAAACTGAAAATATTAATTATGGTTATAAAAGCTATCTACTCTGTATTGAGTTTGTTCAAAATGAGTTAGACCCTTGTTGAGAGATTTATCATGCCCCTAAGATCAAGACATTTATTCAGAAAGATTCACTCTTCCAAAGTATTATTGCATTAGAGGCATGGGCTATGCAAAAATAAAGATATTTCGAGGAAATAAAAAGGAGCAAGTGCTCGATAACCTCGCAGAAAAAATGGACAAGTGTCTGGCAGTAGAATGAGGGATACCTCGGTATCCACTTAAAAAAAGAAGAGAAGAAAAAGAAAATGATAGCCCATGGTCCCTCTAATAAGCAATATGCCAGCAAGAGTTGACAAAGATTTTAATTTCCAAAGTCTTTGATCTAAGAGTATGACATTCCCCTCCTCGGATCCCATTTTGATCAGGCAATAAATGCAAAATAAGTATGCTTGAGAATTTTTGCAAATTAAAACAGCCTCAGTGAGATATATAAAAGATAATGAGTGATCTGAGAAGACCTATGAGGATAAAAGGTATGCTAACTTTCGTTCAAAAATATATAAAAACTCCAAGTGACAGGATTGAGAAGAAAGGATCTCTACTCTTAACCATACACTTCCCTAACTACAGTACACAGTGGATTTTAACACCCTGCAGTTATGAAGAGAATGTTTTAAAATGTTTTACCCCAGATATTGTTCTTAACCATCCTTTTCTCGAGCACGAGTAAAAGCCTAAGTATGGGGGTATTTGTTGACGGTTCTTAAGTATCAATTTTAATTATCAAATAAACAAGAGAAAGGACCAATATTCAACCAACACCTAGAATTAGGGTTTGATCTGACAGAATTCCATGAGTTTTGTTGTTTATCTGTTTCTGCAGGGGGTTATCAGGAAATAAGGAAGAAAGGCCCGCATGTCAGGATTACATAGAGATATCAACGCACTGCGTAATTTTCTACCATCTAGAAGACTCCAGAAGCCACGAGGACGAAGCAGAGGCCGAAAGGGGCCAGGCCCAGGGCGCCCGCCCTGAGGACCTGGGCGCCCGCCCCCCTCTGTACTCCAATCGGGACTCTTTTCGCACACGATGTTCCACCAACCTAAGGGAGCAAGGATAACCGTCCAATCAATGTCGGTTTGATCCAATGGCTCACGTTCACTTGAGGGGACTATAAAACCAGACCCCCTGGCCCCTGGAGGAGACAAGTTTATCATAGAATTGAGGGGAGCCCTCGAAGGAAAACCTCTTCTCTAAATAAAATTTCTTTTTAGGCTTAGCAACCAATGTGAGTAGAAATAGATCTTCTAGTTTCTACTAGATTGAGAGAGATAGAGTGGAGGTGTAGATTGGAGGAAGCCCGGCCTGTCGGTGTCTACTCTGAGCTTGTACCTGCGGGATCAAGTTCTCCTAACCCGAGGCTTGCTCCTAGGATTCTTCAGTATTTTGACTTCTAAATTCTAGTAAGTTCTTGTTTTATTGTTCTTTTGGTTTATGAGTTTACTTTAATCTCTTTGCGTAGAGTTTAGAGTAATCATTGCTGGCGTAAACGTGGTGTTTAGGCTAGGGTACTCATAGATATTCCCTGACTAGCTAGACCGTGGTAGTAGCGAGGAACGTGACATTTGCGAGTTACCTTTGCAGACCATATCTCGTTAGCTGGAAGGATAGGGTTTATAGGTGCGGGTTGAACATCCTCTGTGGTGTCTAGATTCTGTTAGCCTCCCCAATAGAACAGTAGATCATCCTTACCAAGGTTAGAAGGAGATTACGGTTGTAGTCTTCTCTATTTATCACTCACATCGAGAAACATTCTTTGTTGCCTAAAGGGTTAGTAGTAATAGACCGGGTTAGTCAGATGCACTCTTTCTCCTAGTGGTAAAAAAAATAAATACGATACTCTGGATAACTTCTCAGGTGAAGTGCTCACCGATATCCGTGCGCTTACGGATCAATTCCTTATTGCGTTCCCAAATATCAACAATGGATCCACGTGTGACCGGGGGACATGAATCGGCATAGTGTTAATTTCCCCTCAGGGAAAGAAGTATGAGTTCTCTTTGCTGATTGTGGCCACGCAACGAATAATCAAGCTGAGTTTCAAGCTTTGATCAAGGGGTTGGAGTTGTTTAAAGAAGTTCATGCTGATGCTGTTGAAATTTTCGGGGATTCTATGCTGGTTATTAATCAATTGGCTGGAAGTTATGAATGCCGGAGCGATGTCCTAATAACTTATTACGAAAGAAGTATGCGACTATTGAGGGAATTCAAAGATTTCTGATTAGAGCATGTTCCTCGGTTACATAATGAGGAGGCTAATCGATTGGCTCAGCATGCCTCGGGATATCAACCCATATTGAATACGTTATCGGCAATTAGTGTCGATGACTGGAGAAAAGAAATCATTGACTATTTAAGGAATCCATCTAAGAAGGTTGAGAGGCGTGTCCGGTTTCAAGCTACCAAGTATGTGTTCCTTGAGGATGAGCTATATTATCGAACAATCGATGGGATTCTTCTCAAATGCTTAGGTGATGATGAAGCTAGAAGTTTGATGGGAGAAATCCATGAAGGAGTGTGTGGAGCACATCTAGAGAAATAGTTATTATTGGCTGACCATACTTGAGGATTGTTTTAAATATTTCAAAGGATGTCAAGAATGTCAGAAATTCGGTAATATTTAGAGGGCACCCGCATCGGCCATGAATCCCATTATTGAACCTTGGCCGTTTCGGGGATGGGCAATTGATCTGATCGGCCAGATTTACCCACCATCGAGCAAAGGGCATAAGTTCATCTTAGTTGCCACTGATTATTTCACTAAGTGGGTTGAAGCTATTCCTTTGAAGAAAGTTACATCGGCCAATATGATTGATTTTGTGAAAGAGCATATTATTTACCGATTTGGTATTCCTTAAACAATTACTACCGATCAGGGTACTATGTTTACATCGGGACAGTTTGATGAATTTGCAATCGGTACGGGGATTAAAGTGTTGAATTCTTCTCCTTATTATGCTCAAGCCAATGGGCAGGCCGAAGTGTCTAACAAAGGAATTATTAAGCTCATCAAACGAAAGATTGAAGAAAATCCCAAAAGATGGCATACATTGTTAAATGAAGGTTTATGGTCGTATCGGATGGCATGTCATGGGTCGACTAAGGTTTCACCTTATCAGTTGGTATATGGACACGATGTCGTGCTACCATAGGAAATTAAGACTGGATCTAGGCGACTATCTTTTCAAGATCAGCTGGCTGCCGATGACTATGTTACTTTGATGAAAGATGAGTTAGATGATTTAGCAGGGTATCGGCTTAAAGCTTTGATAAGTATAGAAGAGAATAAAAAGAGAGTCGCTAAGTGGTATGATAAAAAGATAAAGGCTAAGGAGTTTACTGATGGAGATTTGGTATGGAAACTAATATTACCGATTGGGACTAAAAGTTCAAAGTTTGGCAAGTGGTCTCCTAATTGGGAAGGTCCTTATCGGATAAATCGGTCCGCTCCTGGTAATGCCTATATTTTGGAAACTCTCGAAGGAGTTGAATTTCCTAGAGCATTGAATGGAAAGTACTTAAAGAAATATTACCGAGCATATGGGTCGATGCATAAAAGTTTAAGTGCCGATAACATTCCTATCGGCTGGATTAAAGTGTGTTTCGGACTGAATACGATGTTTCAAGAGATGCCGATAACAGTCCTATCGGCTAGACCAAAAATAATCAGCAGTTTTGAAGAAAGAGCAAAGCATGCCACCGATGAAGAGTTCATACATTTAGTAGGGCTTGGATGGCCGATATAGTGCACAAACGGACTTGATCAGCTTCTTCTATTTCCTTGATATCTTTATCGGCAGAGCCTTCCACCGGTTTCAGCTTCTTCTTCATCTGCATTGCCTTGCGAGCTTGGACATTTCGCTCTTGTTCAATGGTCTTGATCGTCTCAGGCAGCTGACTTTCTTCCTGTTGAGCTTGGGACAGAGCTTCTTCTACTTGTTTAAGCTCTGCCAACAGGGCTTCCCTTTGTGCCGATAGGTCACAGATCTTTTGTTTCAGTGCATCTCCTAAGGATTTTTGAATGCTGATGCTCTTGTGTTTCTCATCGGCAAGATGCTTTACTTTCATCACCTCCTCTGAAAGCTGGGTATGAGTGGCTCTATCGGCAAGGCGCTGAGTGGCCTTTTGGTACTGGAGCTGTCGACTCTCCAAGTGTGCAGCCTTGAAGAGGATCTCCTCGGCATCGGTAGGGATTTGGCCTCTAAGAGTTTTAAATAGAGCCTTGGCTGGATCGGAATCATCAACCAGTTGGGCTGTATACTGATGAAGCAGAGCCAACAAATCTTCCAGCTTTGCTCTGATTTCTACCGATGAAGTCCCAATTGCTTGAGAAGAGCTTGCTTCCTCGCCTTCATCATCAGAAATTTCAATGGCAAGGGAGAACAGGCTGTCTGGAGAGTCTTCTTCCTGAAAAGGAAAAGGAGATAAGTTATCTGATGATGAAATGTTAGCGAAGTAAAAGATAAGAATCAAATAGCTTACTTGTTTCAAAGCTATCTCCCGCCTCTAGCTAGTTGAGGCCGATGGTACCACAGGTTGATCAGCCAGAGATACCGATGGGGCAGTGTCAGCTGAAATTAGTAAAGATAATCATAAGTCGGAAAGTTGAATCCATTAGCAATGATTTCATAGACGATGCTTTACCTTGAGGGGGTGCAGTGCTCGTCTGGATTGAGGAAACTGCCGAAGCTATGATTGAACCCACTAGATCGGCGATCTGCTCATGTACATCGGCTAATGTTTCTTCTAGCTGAGGTTCTTGTTGTGGCTGAGGTGGAGATGGTGCTTGTTGTGTCTGAATCTCTAGTGAAGAAGGGGATGATTCCACATGAATCGGTAACCTTGGAGGAGGAAGAGGTGCTGTTGTCTTCTGGCCTTTTGCTTGTGACTTAGTGCTCTTGGGACCCTTTCTCTTAGTTTGACTGGCCTGAGGGGCATCGGCGCTTGCCTTGGTACTTCTGGTCTTTACCGATTTGCTGTACTGCTGATACAACAACGAAAGTTTCGTAAGTACGAGCATGACAAGGTATTGATGAAATTCTGGTTGAAATAGTAAAAGTTACCGATGAGGTTCCCATAGCAGCCGATGTGTCCTCAAAGAATTGTGTAAGTATGGAATGAAATCGGTATGACTTGAATAAGTCAAGAATTTACCTTGAAAGCTTGTGCCAAAATAGTGGCAGCTACCGATGGGGATGTCTTCACTCGTCTGGTAGTAATTTTCTTGAAACGCACGCCTCGGTGCATTAAAGCCGCCAAGCTTGGCGCATTGTTGCCGATCAGAGAGATTGGGCCCGATGGAAGGAGTTCGATCGGCCTTCCGCTCCTACTGACTGTCGGTGGTGTATCATCAACCTGATTAAAGAGAGAGGAAATAAGTTATCGATAAAAATAAAAGTGATATAAGAAGATTAAAGCATCGGTTGGAAACTTACAGTATTCTCGAGAATTTTGTACTTGGGGTCGATCATGCCGAGGTATGTGAGGGCAGATCTGCAGATTAGGTGTTCTTTCCACTTCTCCCACCACTGCTTGTATGCCTGGGTAATGAAGAGAGCCGGGATCCAAGCCGATAGATCGACGTCTGTATCGGCATTTGGTGGAAGTTGGGCTATTCTGATCCACTCGAGACAGCTGGTTATGGTTTCCCTTGGTTTCACCACATCGGCATAGTAGAGTGCAATCGACAGCTATCCAAAAGCTAGTTGGCGAGCTAGTGCTGATGGGTTATAGAACTCATAAGTCAGGATGGAGGCTTTCCCGCTACCAAAGAAGTTCACTGGTATGGCTCTTGGAGTTATGATTGCTGTCATCAGATCCTGGTCCTTGCTGAGAGCATTGTCAACGGGGTGGAAAGTGAGCGGGAATCTGGTTTCTGGATCCTCATAAGGCATCCATGCCCGCTCGTCTTTGGCCAAACCCTCATAGAAAGTCTGAAAGAATCGGCTGACCTGGTCTTCATTGCCACCGGTACCAGGTAAAACTATGGCAGCTTCACCATAGTTCAGAGGAGAGCGAGTTGCCGATTCTTCTTCATCCAACTCATGATCTTCGGCTATGTCTCTTGGAAAACGCTCTGCAAAAAGGTCGAATCCAAGACGTTTATGCATATGGACACTGAGCCACATGTTGATAAACCATCAAGGTCCCCCTAAGTTGCTGATGGATTGGCCTAGTAGGAGTTTCTTGGCTACCTGATGAAGAAGGTGATAAACACAGCCGAGCAAGTATCGCCCAAGAGGAAATCGGCCACCATTGGCCAATCTCTCTGCTGCCAATAGATAAACAGAAGTTGGTCCTGCCGATCGGCCACAGAATACAAACTTGTCTAGCCACATGTTCAAGAAAATAGCCTGCTCCCTTTCCCCGACAGATCCTGTTTTTCGGTACTATTGAATGTATCCAGACCAACCGCCGATAGCTCGAGTCTCTACCTTAGAACTGGGCTTGGTGTCAAACAGGTGACTGTTATCAGCAGTGGATATGTCTAAGTCAGTGAGCATGAGTACATCGGCAAGAGTAGGTGAAGCAGGGCCATGACCGAATACAAAAGCATTGAGCATGTCTGACCAAAAGTACGAGGCAGCTATTAGCAGTGACTCGTTCCTCTCCATATCGGCAAGAGATAATCTGATACACTGGTCTAATTTCCGCTCACCCCATTAGACTTCATTTGAGTGGCTGACTCTCAGGAACCAGTCTTTCCATCCCTTGGTAGGACTAGGCCAGGAACGAAAGGCATCTTTCCACAGATCTAAGGAAAAGTTTTCGGCTCTAAAGGGGATTCTATTTGTCTCTATGTTTATTAGATCGGTGGGATCTGGATTTCCTAATGGGCCGAGACATTGGAAGTGGGGTTGATCGGTAGGAGTTACGATCTTATCAGCCAAGTCCTAAAAAGTTTTGGGGATGAAAGAACAAAAGAAAAAGGGGTACTCAGTAAAAGGAATCGCGGATGAATAGGAGTACAACAAAAGTACAAAAAGAAGAAGGATGGTGGACTGACCTTAGGAACGACAAAGTTGATGGCCATTTCTTGTGAGGAAGAGGATCAAAGACTTGGAGGATTGGTGAAGGAGGCTCTTGCTGAAGTTCTTGGAGTTCTCAGGAAATACCACCACCAGGAAAGTGGATTTTGGGTTGTAGAATGACGAGATGGAGGAGTACCGGATAAGGAAGTATTTATAGGACAAAACGGGCAGGGGCAAATCTGACTTATGTCTTTGCCGCATCCGTGAAATCCGAGGTTGTTCAGGTGGATATGGTAATTGTTCGCACGGTAATCAAGGGATTGCGCAGGTGATTTGACAGCAAGCGGTCATGATTTTGGAGATATTTTATTGTGCAAGATCGCTTGGTCGGCCCATCGGCAGTTCTTTCTAACGGTAATATTGCCGATGAGCGCATGAGTGGGGAGATTCGATTGAGAGGTTGAGGAATTCGAGGAATCTGCAGGAGAGTCGGGCCGAGGTTGTTTAGATTTGGTGGCTAATTACCAGGTTGGGGGAAGTAATTGCGGAAAGGCGTCACTACTGTAGAGAATTTCGGAGCATTAATGATTTTATACTCCGAAATTGGGGGGCATGTGTTGACACCATTCTTCGGCATGTATCTTTTGATATGCATCTGGAGTTAATGCGATGTAGATCGGCAGATGGAGCAGTGGTGACCAGTCTGCACGGGAGTTGCCGATAAAGGTGGTTGCCGATAGGAAACAACCGGATATGGCCAAGTCCAGAAGTGGTGACGTATTCGTACCAATGATCAATGCCGGTGTTTGCCGATGACTGTAGACGGGTAATCTGTCGATGGCTCTGAAGAAAAGCACAGAGGTTGCCGATTGATTCATGGCGGTGTCCCGATCGGTTACGGGGGATAGTTTAATGTTTTCCTTGGCTATTAGAATTCGTTTTGTATACGGTTTCCGTTTAATTTGGAATTTGAGTCCTAGTCGTGTCTGGTTGTAGCTCTTTGGACAGGGTATAAATGTAGACCCTAGGACAATGTAATGAGGATATCTATCAATCAATCAAACACAAGTTTTTACTCATATTCCAGCACCTACTTTTTGGACAACTTCGTCATATTTTCCTTTTTACTACGAGTTCTTAGGAATTCGTCGAGTCAAACTCGGCGCGTTCTCAAGTTCCGTGTGAATACCTCTTGGCCGTGACATCCGGGCGCATCGCTGTTGTCAGGACCAAAGTGTTCGAGTTACCACCTTTGTCGATTGTAAGGTCAAATCGGCTGGCACGCCTTAACGTTTGAATCGGGTATTAGCCCTTTGTGTTTGCAGATCATCTTTTGCATCAACATCATCCAACTCATCTTTCATCAAAGTGGCATAGTCATCAGTAGTTAGTTGATCCTGAGAAAACAACCGTCTAGAACCAGCTTTAATTTCCCATGGCAATACCGCATCATGCCCATACACCAACTGATAAGGTGATACTTTGGTTGAAGCATGACACGCCATCCGATATGACCATAAAGCTTCACTTAACAATGTATGCCATCTTCTAGGATTTTCTTCAACTTTCTCCTTAATAAGCTTAATAATCCCTTTATTAGAAGCTTTGGCCTGTCTGTTAGCTTGACCATAATAAGGAGAAGAATTCAACACTTTAATCCCCATACCGATTGCAAATTCATCAAACTCTCCCGATGTAAACATAGTATCCTGATCGGTAGTAATTGTTTAGGGAATACCAAATCAGTAAATAATATGCTCCTTTACAAAATCGATCATATTGGCCGATGTCACTTTCTTCAAGGGAATAGCCTCAACCCATTTAGTGAAATAATCAGTGGTGACTAAGATAAACTTATGCCCTTTGCTTGATGGTGGATAAATTTGACCGATGAGATCAATAGCCCATCCCCGGAACAGCCAAGGTTTGATAATAGGATTCATGGCCGATGCGGGCGCTCTTTGAATATTGCCAAACTTCTGACATCCTTGACATCCCTTGAAATATTTAAAGCAATCTTCAAGTATAGTTGGCCAATAATACTCATTCCTTCTAATCATCCACTTCATCTTGAAAGCCGATTAATGTGCTCCACATACTCCTTCATGAATTTCGCCCATCAGACTTTTGGATTCATCTTCACCTAAACATCTGAGCAAAACTCCATCTATCGTTTGATAATACAACTCTTCTTCAAGGAGTACATACTTTGTAGCTTGGAACCTAACACGTCTCTCAACCTTTTTGGATGGATCTTTTAAATAATCAATGATCTCTTTTCTCCAGTCATCGGCACTGACTGTTGATAATATATCCAAGATAGGTTGATATCCCGAGGCGTGTTGAGCCAATCGGTTGGCTTCTTCATTATGCAACCGAAGAATATAATCTAATCAAAAATCCTTGAATTCCCTTAACAGTTGTATGCATCTTTCATAATAGGCTATCAAAACCTCACTTCGGCATTCATAAACTCACTTCGGCATTCTTGAATTCCCAGTCAACTGATTTATAACAAGCCATGGAATCACCGAAAATTTCAACAGCATCGGCATGAACCTCCTTTAATAATTCCAATCCTTTAATCAAAGCTTGGTACTCAGCCTGATTATTTGTTGACGTGGCAACAATCGGCAAAGAAAACTCATACTTCTTTCCCCGAGGAGAAATTAGCACTATACTGATTCCCGCCCCTCAGTCACATGTAGATCCATCAAAGAAGAGCGTCCAAGGAATGATTTCCAACGCATCCACTACACCACAATGATGAGTTACAAAATTGGCCATAATCTGCCCTTTAACCGCTTTAGCCGATTCGTAGCGTAGATTAAATTTCAACAATGCTAATATCCACTTGCCGATTCCACCACTCATAATCGGCATTGATAACATGTATCGGACTACATCATCTTTGCATATGACAGTGCATTCGGCCGATAGCAAGTAATGTCTCAATTTAACGCAAGAAAAGTATAAGCACAAGCACAACTTCTCAATTGCCGAATATCTTGTTTCAACATCCACCAATCTTCTACTTAGATAATAAATCACACGCTCCTTCCCTTCAAATTCTTGAATGAGAGCCAAACCGATGACCATACCATCGGTAGACAAATATAATCTGAAGAGTTTTCCTTGCTGTGGTGGAACCAAAACTGGAGGGTTTATCAAATAATTCTTGATTTCATCCAAGGCTAACTATTGCTATTTTCCCCATACAAATTCTTGATCGGCCTTTAACTTAAGCAAGGGACTAAAAGCACAAATCTTACCTATCAAATTAGATATAAATCGTCTGATAAAATTAATCTTGCCGATCAACGATTGAAGTTCAGTTTTATTGGTGGGAGAAACTATTTTGTTGATGGCATCAATAGATCTCCTAATTATTTCAATCCCTCTTTGATGCACCATAAAACCTAGAAATTGCCCTGCTGATACACCAAATGTACATTTATTAGGATTCATTTTTAAACCATGTTTCCTTGTGCACTCCAACACCTTTCGCAGATTGGCTAGATGTTTTACGAAATCTCTAGACTTAACCACCACATCATCAATATAGATTTCCACCAGCTTGCCGATGAACTCATGGAAGATAAAATTCATGGCTCTCTGATAAGTAGCACCAGCATTTTTTAAGCCAAAAGTCATGACTATTCATTCGAACAATCCAACATGACCACGACATCTAAATGCAGTCTTAGGAATATCTTCTTCAGCCATGAATATTTGATTATAACCTGCATTGCCATCCATAAAGCTAATAATTCGATGCCCAGCTGCAGCATCAACCAACAGATCGGCAACTGGCATTGGATAACCATCCATTGGCGTAGCTTTACTGAGATTTCTAAAGTCAATGCAGACACGAAGTCTCCCATTCTTCTTGTAAACGGGGACAACATTGGAAATCCATTCGGCATACCGACACTACCGAATAAATTTAGCTTCAATAAGTTTGGTTATTTCGGCCTTATTATCAGGAAGAATATTATGATTGCATCGGCGTGCTAGCTGCTGATGCGGCCAAAACCCAGACTTAATAGGCAACCGATGTTCAACAAACGATCGGTCCAAACCAGGCATCTCGGTAAAATCCCAAGCAAAGCAATCTTTATATTCCTTTAACAAATCGGTTAATTGTTGCTTACACTCAGAATCTAACTTAGCACTAATAAAAGTAGTCTTGGTTTATCACCATTACCTATATCTACTTCTACCAAATCATCGGCCGATGTAAACCCCTGACCTAACTTTCCATCATCGGCGAATCTATCCATTAAAACTCTTCATCAGAACCGACTGCTTGGGTCGGTGAAATTTCATAATCGGCAACCTTGAGAAAATCCTTCTCCCACACTTCCCCTGAAATACATCTGGTTCTCTCATAAGTATCTGACTCTGCCGATGCAATGACATATGAAGAATCTTCGGGGACAATTTCAATTTTGTCACCTACCCACTAAACCAAGCATTATTGCATTGTAGAAGGAATACAACAATTAGCATGAATCCAATCTCTCCCCAAGAGCAAATTTTATGCACCTTTTCCACTGATGACAAAGAAGGTCGTCGGCAAAGTTTTGCTGCCGATAGTCAATTCAACACATACAGCTCCCTTGATTGGAGACACATTCCCTTCAAAATCTTTCAACATCATATCGGTCTTGGTCAAATCCTGAACCCCCTTGCCAAGCTTCCGATAGATTGTATATGGCATAATGTTAATAGCAGCTTCACCGTCAACAAGTATCTTGGACATTGGTTGTCCATCAACCTTGCCTTTAACAAACAAAGCCTTGAGATGCTGCCTTTCATCATCAGAAGGCTTCTCAAACATAGTTGTCATCAGGTCAAGGGCCAATTGAGCTATCTGATCAGGAAAATCTATCTCCTCATCATCACTGAAAGGTGCAAGAAACTCCATCGACAACATATACCATATTAACATCTGCCGATGGCCCTTTTCCTCTAGGATCAGACTGCTGCCGATTCCGAGACTTAGCAGAATTTTCTTCCCTGCTTAATTCTTCCTGCCTCTCTCGTTGCATCCTCCTTTTCTATGTCCTTGTCAACCATTGGGGAAGTTGTGTCCTCCGTACTGGTTGATAGCAAGCCTCCCTTGATTCCATCTGATAAGTATTAGCATCCCTGCAAAATATAAACTCATCGAGAACCCGTGCATTTGCCATCTTCTCAAGCTCCTCTTGGTTCCTTAGAAAATGATTGACACGTTCACCAAGCCTGTCATGCACACTGAGCCTGCCCCCCAGTCGATCGTGAACTGACGTCCTTCCTCTAATCGGCCCGTTAAATCATCGATTATCGTTCTGATATTGCCGATTTGGTCCATCATTCCGATTATAACCATTGCACTCAGGGCAGTCTCTGGCAGTCGGTAACTTGATATTTTGCTCCCAACAGTGGATGAAGAACGGGCAATTCCAATGATCTTTGTGCTGATTCCACTCTTGTCGGCGTCTTTCTTCTTCTCGGCAACGATCCTCTTGCTGGCGGCAATACCGATCTTCACGCTGTTGCCATGTCTCCCGATGCCGTCTATGAGTGATCATAATGCCGGATCGAGCAGGTCTCCTAGAACTGGTGCCTTCTTGGATCAAACCTTTGCCCTTGGCGTCATCGGCAGTGATCTGATGTTGGGGGGTCTACCGATGCGCTCTTCTCAGCTGCTTCCGATTCAAGACCTTAGTCTTTCCCTTAGCGTCTGTTGGGTATTTTAAACGCAAACAGAAAAATCCGCAAGCGCACGGATACCGATGTAGCCTTCACCCGGGAGTATTCCAGAGTATCGATTTTCCACAGGGAACGTGAGTGTACTAATTAAGATTCAAGATTGCCCAAGGATAACTATATAATTATTTTTGGTGGGAAGAGAGGAAATTTCCTGAGAGTTCTCTAGTTGATCTAAGAATCAAGAATTACTTCAAAGATTATTTATATCAGGACATCAGAGCACTAACCACAGAAAGAGAAGAGAAGGGGGCTAGGAAGGTGTGACTACGGTCCTACAAACACCGATCCAAACGATGTGGAATACGTCGACTGTTAGGGCTTTCACTACCCTAAGGCTACCACAACAATCCGCAGGATTGGGTGCAATTCCAGGTAATTGTAAGACTAAACACCACGTCTAATCTATTAATTACTACTCTAATGTTTCAAAGATTAGAGCACTTGATGCAAGCGGGAATCCAATAAATAACTTGAATGTAAATAAAAGTAATTAAAGAACTCAAGAATTATGAATTGAAGAACCTAGAGAACGATGAAGAACGAACCAGTTGCTGCAAAAGTACAATGTTGAGGAAGATCCGACAGATCCGGCTCCTCCTCCGCTCTCCTCTTCTCTCTCCCTATTTTCTAGATTACAACTAGAACTAACTAGAACTAGAACTAGAGGAACTAGAACTAGAACTAGATGAACTATAACTAGATCTAGATGAACTAGAGGTAGAACTAGAAGAACTAGAGGGATCCTCTCTACTTGGATGAAGAATTGAAACCCTAGCTTTGATTATGTAGAAGAGGTATGATCTCCAGGGGCCAGGGGGTCTGGTTTTATAGTCCCTTCAAGTGAATATGGGCCGTTGGATCAAACCGACATTGATTGAACGGTTATCCTTGATCCTTTAGGTCGGTGGAGATTGATCCCGAAAGAGAGTCCTGTTTCGACTCTAGGAGGGGGCGGGCGCCCAGGTCAACTGGGCGGGCGCCCAGTGCCTGGCCCCGTTCAGCCTCCGCTTCCTTCCCGTGGCTTCTGGAGTCTTCTAGATGGTAGAAAATTGCGTGGCACGTTAATATCTCTATGTAAACCCGACGTGTGGGCCTTTCTTCCGTATTTCCTGATAACCCCCTGCAGAAATAGACAAACACCAAAACTCATGGAATTCTGTCAGATAAAACCCTAAGTCTAGGTGTTGGTTGCATATAAGTCCTTTTCCATGATTAGTTGATGGTTAAATGTGAGCATTAAGGACCGTCAACAAGCTCCCCCAAGCTTAACCTTTGCTTGTCCCTGAGCAAAGATGAACTCAAGAGTTTCTGAAGTGGTTTCATGCCTTAAAGATATACATGCGTTCAAACAAGATCTCATCTCTGGGTTAGGGTAAACTGTTAAGATTTAAACTTACTCATTGTACCTTCCACCATGGGGCTTGCAACCATCACTTGTGTCTTGAGCAGTTAAAAGATAGAACGGTCTAGCCAAGCGCCATGTCTCTTGTTCTTCGATTAACTATAGCTCTGGAGTTTTTGCAGATTTTCAAATAAAACTCAGAGATTCCTTATATGACTCTCTCTAGTCTCTCTTTTGTGCTATTTCTAGATTCTTACCAAGGCAGTGATTGTATATGCCTTCTCTCAAAGTATGTGGTATTTGTGGTATAAGACATAGTGGCATTGCCTTCTCTCTCACCCTACTCTAATAAGGTTTTGATATATGGACCTTCATAGGTGGGAGACAGCTAATACATACTTACAAGACATTTATTGCATAGTCAAACCTTGGATCCAGAAGATCAAGTCAATAAGTCAAATCAAGATGTGCATGTGTGGCGAATGAATGGTGTATGGTGATGATGGTGATAACAATGGTGAAAGTCTAATTCTACTTGTGCTCTTTTGAGAGGATACATACCTTTCTTGCTCTTTTGAAACTTTTTGAGGAGAATGAGATGCTCTATATTTTATTTTTTTTCTCTCAGGTGGGTATTGTGTACCCCTAATTCTACTGTCGCACACTTGTCCATTTTTACCTCTCGTCTGACTTTTTTTTCTTTTCTTTCGAGGTTCCGGGCACCTGCCCCTTTTTCTTTCCTCGTATCTTTTTCTCTCTCTTTTTTTTAGAGCACTCATCTCTTGAAATGATGTAGCAAGTGGTAGTAACCAAGATAACTTGAGCATTTATTTCACAGGGGAAAACAGAAATGTTTTTGGCTATTCTCTCCCGGATTAGGAGTAGAATATTTTTAGGTGATTCTGGAGATGGAAATGGGTGGATATATGTGGATGCGTACTTCTGGAGTAGAAGCAGCATGTGTGAGTGAACGTGCAAGTGAATCTTGATTTAACTATTGACACTAGCTAACACCACTTAGATACTAGGTTGTCATCCCCAGCATGGTGCCAGAGTGTAAAAAGGTATTTATAAATGTAAAGGCTCTCTAGAAAATAATCTATTCTATCCGCAAGCGCACAGATAAAACACCGTATTGTAGCATTTCACCAGGATAAGTATTCCAGGTATCGTTATTTATAATTTTGCTCGAGAGAACTAAGGAGATTAAATTAAGGGCAAAATCTATCAAGGCATAGACTAGAGATAAACTTGCAAGAACATGATTACTAATGAGAAACTCGTCACACAGTCACTTACTTTAGCAGGGGGTAAACCATAAAGATAATGATAATGAATTATAAGTTCAAGGGATAAATGACACAGCGATTAGAAAATAGACTACTCCTCATATATGTAGGTGATGTCGGATTAGCTAGAGAATGGATTCTAAGTTATCTACTAACTACTAAGTCGTAATCTACTCTAGTTATCTACAAGATCATATATAGCATAAAAGACACTTCATTCATGTATAAGGAACATTGATAAAGTAAATCAGAGCATCGCATGACTTACTCCACAATACCGGTTCTACCTGTCCTATCAATGGAGGGTGGACTATATAAGAATCAACGAAGCTGTCACTATCGCGAACTACCACACGACCCGGCCAATAAGATACATTTGCAGATAAATAACATCTAAGCACCACGCTCACATGTGATCTATCACCTAACTCCCTCGCGTCAAGAGCTCAGCGCTTTGCAAACTTATACATAAACTCATTATGAATTAGAACTATATCAAATATAGAACTAGAGCAAACTAAGAACATAATAATTAGAGACATAATGAAATTAGAACAAAGAATTAGAGAAATATATGAATAATACCAATCTTTATTACCGAAGATCCGAATCCAGAGCGTAGTGCTCTACTTCTCTAATTGCTATCTAATCAAACCTCTAAACTTGAAGGATTAGGGAGTAGCTAATTCTAATTCTCTGTGGGAGAGAAGCTCTAACCCCTAACTTTGATGGCTACCTCTGCATAATGATTTCTTCTCTTCTCCTCTCTCCTCCAGGGGGGGAGAGGCCTTGGTTTTATAGTCCCTTCAAGTGAACGTGGGCCGTCATATCAAACCGACATTGATTGTATGGTTTAGATTGATCCTTTAGGTCGGTGGAGTTTAGCCCCAAAGCAGAGTCCTGATCCAACTCCTGGCCAGGGCGGGCGTCCAAGGGGGGTGGGCGGGCGCCCTGCCCCCGAGCCCGATTCCCTTCTTGTTCGTTCCCGTGGCTTCTGGACTCTTCTAGATTGAAGAAAATTGCGCGGCACGTAATTATCTCGTTGTAAACATGACATGTGGGCCTTCTCTCCATATTCTCTGATAACCCCCTGCAGAAATAGATAAACATCAAAGCTCGTGGAATTCTGTCAGATAAAACCCTAATTCTAGATGTTTGTTTCATATTGATCCTTTTTCATGTTTATTTGATTATTAATTTTAGCACTTAAGGACCGTCAACATACTCCCCCAAGCTTACCCTTTGCTCGTCCCTGAGCACATAGCTAAACTTAGACGAATCAGAAGTTGCTTCGATGTTATCTTTCCTAACAGGCACACATGCTTTTACATAAAAAATTCTTCGAGATTAGAGTGAAGGGTTAAAGAGCTTAGTGCCTGCACTTAAGTTTTAAGTAATCGAAAGACAAAATAATTAAGTCAAGCACTATTCCTCCTGTCTATACTTCACCTTTGTTCTAGAGTTTTTCATAAGTTTTCAAAATAAAACTCAGAGTTCCCAGCAATGATCTCTCAAGTCTCTTTATATGTGGTTTTTGTGAATCCTTACCATAATGTCACTTACCTATAGCTAATGAAACATTTAAGTGGAGCTCATAGGAGTGAAGAACAACTCATACATATGTTGTCTAATCGAGCCATGGATCCAAAGGAACTCAGCATATAATTAAATCAAGATGTGCATGTGTGATGGAATAAATGATAGTGATGGTGAAGATATATATAAGTGATAATAAAACTTACTTCTCATTGCTCCTCATATTGCTATCTCTCCTCCTCTTTGATCTTTGCTTTGGGAGAACATGGGCTATCTTTTTCTCTCTCTGTTTTTTTTCAGGTGGGTAATAGATACCCCTAATTCTACTGTCGGACACTTGTCCATTTCTTTCGCTCAAGTGGGCGTCTTTGTACCCCTAATTCTACTTCAGACACTTGTCTATTTTTACCTCTCGTCTCACTCTTTTTCTTTCTTTTTCGAGGTTCCGGGCACTTGCCCCTTTTTATTTCCTCGTATATTTTTGCATAACCCATGCCTCTTCTGCATTGAATCTTTTTAGATAGAGAGTATAACAATACTTGGGACAGTGAGTGATAATATTTTTAGCAATTTTAATGATTGGTGATGAATGCTGTGGTAGATGTGTGCAAGTGAATATCTAAATTTAACCACATGAAAAGCTCCTAAGGGTCTACACAGCTCGATCAAACTCATTGTAAATATAGTAAAAGATGTTATAGCAAGTATGGCTGTGGTAGGTAGTTTTGTTATGCTAGGAACTCATCATGGGATTTGTAAGTTTTCAAAATAAATCTCTAGAACTTAGTGTAGTAGGAACAAGATAAACAGCAGCTCAAACTTTATATCATGCCTTTCTTTTACCTAGACTTTAGTTTTATGCTTCCCATAGATAGTATTTCAGTTTTAGTAATTCTTGGAAGAACTCTAATATAAAAGCTAGGTACTTGTAAGTAAGCAAACAGAGCAACTGTTCATCATTTCCATCATGCATCTTTTTGGTCTTTTTGTTTTCTAGAGATTAAACTTAGGAGATAAATAAAACACACTTATCTACACACTCTTTTTATTTTGTTTTCATGTTTATAAAGTGCAGTAAATTAAAGCAAGAAAATATTTATTTGGTTTTCTAAAATTTTCTCTTTAAGATAAAATACTAAAATAGAAAAGAATAAATAAGAAGAGCAAATAAAAACTTACTTGATAAATTGGGGAGGAACTCCCCCAAGCTGGATGTTGCTGTCGGTCTTACCCGATATTCCAGAACCGCATCATAGTTGTGATGTTGTCATTCATTGTTGTTGTATCTTGTCTCAGCTCTTCTACTGCAGTGGCATGATCCTGGTTCCATTTTTGTTGCTCTTCCAGGAGTCTTCCATATTCTACTTGCGTGTTCTGGATGTCGAGGAGAGTGTTGTCGGTACGAGTGAAGAAAGCACCGGCCTCTTGGTAGTAGTCATTCGTGAAAGCGTAGGAGGCCTCGGAGTATCGTCCTGCATCAAATTGGGGCGGAGGTCTGGATCCTGAAGCTCCATATGGATCAGTGGAGTACCTGCCCGTATGAAAAGGCGGGTTTGTCCACTGGTGATCTTGGCTCTCCGGCCATGTCTCCTCTGTTGGCTCTTGTGGTTGCGCATGACGAACCCATGGGTCTTGAAGGACTCGGAGGTTGTAATCGCAATAATGCAGGTGCGCTGCTTCTTCTGGTCCAGGGTCAGCTCCATACCAGGTGCGTTCTCGGTGAGTGGTCATCCTTTCAGATGCCACTCGCTGTGGAGTTCTCTGGTTTACTGGTGTTGCTGCAATCTCAATCAAAAAGTTTTGCACAACATAGAGGCCAAGGTTCGGGTGAGGTAACCGAATCTTGCCTTTATCATCATATAGCATATACATTACATTCCCTTCTTTCTTTAACATCTGAGCTTGTCTAAATGTGTCATAGCCATGATAAATTCTTAACTCATCTATGAAGTCCAACGATGAGTTTTCTAGTAACTGAAGATTAAAGGCTAGACGATTGATAAGTGAAGTACATCCTACTGGTCCCTGAAGACTAGGTACACTAAGCCAATGAGAAACTAATAGTGTAACAGGTGAAGTGGGTACTTTATTAATAGCAGCATATAAAAGTTGTAAATCTCCTACTCTTACTTTCCTAATATCATCGCGATAGAAAAGATTGTACCCAAGCCATTTGTGGAACATCCTAAGAGTGGGGTGTTACATGTCACTGGTTCGGGCTTGACTATAAAAATTATCTCTAGATATTTCTCTCCAAAACTGGTGTCTCTCAAAGTTAGGTAGGTCGGAGTCAATGTTCAGGATGCATCTTGAAGAGAAACCAAGATGGTCACTCAGCTCTCTCCAAGACAACATAATCTCCTGTTTGAACATCCGAAAAACAATTCCCCCCTCATAGTTTTGTAAAGTGCAAAGAAATTCGAGGGTGAGAAGATGAGAACCTAGCTCAGTTATATTCCAAAAATTTGTCCAACCTATCATCTAGAAAATTAAGTCAAATTCAGTGTCCATACCTGTTTCTTGTAGTAAGATTGGATCGAGAGTAGGGGTGTGAATGAAATCTTTGTTCTTCAATTGCTGATAGACTTCCTTCTCTCTTTAGGTCTTCAGTCTAAGGTCTCCTATCTTGAGAAGGACCTTAACTTGCTGACCTGATGAAGATGACGGAGCTTGTGTGGGTGTCGGGTCGACGCTTATCTCTGATGGCTGCGAGGAGTGTCGGGATGAACTCCTTGTACCAATGTTCTTGAGAGCATTCCCTGTGTTCTTCACCTTCTTAAACATCCTATAAACAAAAGTTGGCAAAAACACAACTAGTGGAAAATGTGAGAGAAAATGTTAGTGGTCAGCTGTCCAGAATGTCAGTAGTTTAGTCGTTCAAGATAAGTTTCTATTTTGGCAGAACCTCCCCCTAAACAACTTTTACTTCCGCTTAGACAACTACTTACTAGGTGATACTCACTCTCTTACTCAAAAGAACTCCCAACTTTCTCACACTCAGAGCTATTCTATGGAAACCGAGATTGCGAGGTTTTCTGAAATGTGTGTGTGAAGAGAAGGGAACCTGGAGGTGGCCTTTTATAAGCTGAGCAGGGGACAGGGCGGGCGCCCTGGGTAGGTGGGCGGGTGCCCACCCCTGGTTTCCATCCTGGGTGTGCCTCCTCCACTTGCTTCCTTGCTTTGATCTCACGCAGAATAATATTGTGTTGGTGGTGGTTGGACGGTGGAAAGATGTCTGGTGAGTGGAAACATATTGGTGGATGAAATTATGTGATGGGATGTATGTGAGGTGAAGTGTATGACATGTGGGACCCAAAGAGTGTGGGTCATGTTCTAGAAGGTTACTATAATTAAATATAATGCAGGAAAATCTATGAGAATTGAAAATTAAAATGATAATGGAAAATATTTTTTTGTGCCTCCATAATAATTAATAAATATGGGTTGTTACACACCATGAATATTATTTATATGGGGCTTTTGATTATTATAATAATGCTATGAATATATATGATTAATGCAAGAATTAATTATGCAAGAATTTAAATATGAGAAAATTAATAATGCGGATGAATGCCGATTTACCTCCCGGTGAGGGTTTGGGATTTTTAGGTCCCCCAAGCTGGACCTCCAAATCTTTTAATCTTCTGAGTTACCTTCCTCCGGAGATGGTGTCTCCAGTGGTTCTTCATGAACTTCCTTCACTGTAGAGTCTCTCTCTGGTCTGGGTTTGAATGTGAAGTGTTCTTCTTGACCGTTTATGTTGAACTTGATTTCTCCCTTCCCGACATCAATGTGGGCATTGGCAGTGCTCAGAAATGGCCTTCCAAGGATGATGGACACTTTTGAGTTGGGACTCATGTCCAGTACTACGAAGTCTACTGGCACCAGGAAATCTCTGATCTTGACTGGAATGTTCTCGGCGATGCCCAACGGGTGTCGAACCAATTGATCCGCTAGTTGTAGGCACATTGATGTTGGTTCTAGGGTCGCATGCTCAAGCTTTTTGTAGACTGATGCTGGCATCACACTGACACTTGCTCCGAGATCACAAAGTGCACTGTTGAAGTGTTGGTTTCTGATCGAGCAGTCAATAGTGGGACATCCGGGATCTTCCTTCTTCTTTGGTGCCTTATTGAGGATGGCCGCACTACATTCTTCTGTCAGCTTGATAACCTCAGTGGTGGGCAGTGGTCTCTTCTTGTTAAGAATATCTCTGATGTACTTTGCATATGTAGGTACCTGTATGGCATCGAGCAGAGGTATGTTGACATATAATTTCTGAATGACCTCTACAAACTTACCAAACTGCTCATCCGACTGCAGTCCTCTGTTTCTTCTGGGAAATGGCAAATAGTTGGTGTCGTAAAAATCTTTCCTCATTTCTCCAGTTCTTGGTGGTTGTAGCAGATCTTCTGCTTCCACTGGGCTTTCTTCTTCTATCACTGCTGGTTGCACTGGTGCTGATGTTCTTTGTTTCTCTTTTAGGTATGGGGGATCTCTGGTGGCTTTGCCTCCTATAGTAGTTATATTCTTTACCTGCTCAATGTTAGTAGCAACAGGCAGTGCAGCAGCTATCTTTATTAATTTAAGCTCTACCCTTTTATTAAGAGTGTTTTGCTCATCAAAGGCAGTTAGTAGAAAATCCATTTTATTGTGTATATCTTTTAGAGATGATTCATTTGTATCTAGCCTTTGTTTAACTTCATCATTAATTTTGGTTTGTTGAGCAATTATCTGTTTTAATGAAAGTTGCTTGAAAGTATTACCTGAATTCATACCTTTGCTATTGGGTTGACTCGAAGTTGGTTGATATTTGTATGCTGTCTCAATGGCCCTTTGATCTTCTTTGATCTTGGCCCTCTGGTCAATCCAATGGAGCAAATTTTCCATCTTAGTTGATAATGCATTTACTTCTTCTGGTATTTCTTCAGTTTGATGGCATTGTTGAGCTTTATCTTGGAACCAGCTTTGATTTTCTGCTATCTTATCCAAAAGTATTTCTGCTTTTCCAGTTGTAAGCTCCAAGAATGCTCCTTTAGCAGATGCATCTAGGCACTCACGAGCCTTCTGGGTTAATCCATGGTAGAAGGTCTGCATAAGTAACAATGTGCCCATTCCATGGTGAGGACAGTCTGATATGTATCCTTGAAAACGCTCCCATGCTTCTGAAATGGCTTCTGTCTTCTGTTGTTGGAAACTGACAATATTTCCTCTTAAGGCAGTTGTTTTTCCTATAGGGAAAAACTTTGATAGAAAGGCATCTGACAAGTTCGTCCAGTCGTTGATGTTATCTTGATGAGTGTAGAACCACTTCCTCGCTTTCCCTTCTAGTGAGAATGGAAAAAGGCGAAGCAGTGTGACGTCTTTGTCAACTCCGTTGATGTGGATTGTGCTTCCAATCTCTAAGAAATTCTGCAAGTGTGCACTAGCATCTTCATGTGCCTTTCCACTAAATTGTGTAGCTTGCACCAAATTGATGAGGCTTGACTTGAGCTCAAACTCAGGTACTCCTTCTTCTACTGCAAATCTTGAACCAGTTGGAATGTTCTCAAGGATTGGAGCAGAGAATTCTTGTAGGGTCCTCTGTGCCATAGCTTCAGCAATTGGTAGCTAGCTTCTTCTTTTCTTGATTGCTTTGGTTCTGATGATGAATAGTTGAATGTACCCAAAGTCAATCCTGATATACCCTGTATAAAAATATAAACATAGAAAAACAACAGGGTGAACCTGCCAAAGCAGAGGTGCCTTGTTATGATTTCTCACTTAGTAGCTGTTTTTATGCAATTATTTCTCTATAGTCTAGTCTAATATTTTATATGAATAACCTTGACTGATTTTCTGGCTTCCTAAGTATTACCCTTTTGTTCCCCTTGATGGCTTATTCATGAGATTCCCCGGCAACGGCGCCAGAAATGCTTGTTGACACTAGCTAACACCACTTAGATACTAGGTTGTCATCCCCAGCATGGTGCCAGAGTGTACAAAGGTATTTATAAATGTAAAGGCTCTCTAGAAAATAATCTATTCTATCCGCAAGCGCACAGATAAAACACCGTATTGTAGCATTTCACCAGGATAAGTATTCCAGGTATCGTTATTTATAATTTTGCTCGAGAGAACTAAGGAGATTAAATTAAGGGCAAAATCTATCAAGGCATAGACTAGAGATAAACTTGCAAGAACATGATTACTAATGAGAAACTTGTCACACAGTCACTTACTTTAGTAGGGGGTAAACCATAAAGATAATGATAATGAATTATAAGTTCAAGGGATAAATGACACAGCGATTAGAAAATAGACTACTCATATATGTAGGTGATGTCGGATTAGCTAGAGAATGGATTCTAAGTTATCTACTAACTACTAAGTCGTAATCTACTCTAGTTATCTATAAGATCATATATAGCATAAAAGACACTTCATTCATGTATAAGGAACATTGATAAAGTAAATCAGAGCATCGCATGACTTACTCCACAATACCGGTTCTGCCTGTCCTATCAACGAAGGGTGGACTATATAAGAATCAACGAAGCTGTCACTATCGCGAACTACCACACGACCCGGCCAATAAGATACATTTGCAGATAAATAACATCTAAGCACCACGCTCACATGTGATCTATCACCTAACTCCCTCGCGTCAAGAGCTAAGCGCTTTGCAAACTTATACATAAACTCATTATCAATTAGAACTATATCAAATATAGAACTAGAGCAAACTAAGAACATAATAATTAGAGACATAATGCAATTAGAACAAAGAATTAGAGAAAGATATGAATAATACCAATCTTTATTACCGAAGATCTGAATCCAGAGCGTAGTGCTCTACTTCTCTAATTGCTATCTAATCAAACCTCTAAACTTGAAGGATTAGGGAGTAGCTAATTCCAATTCTCTGTGGGAGAGAAGCTCTAACCCCTAACTTTGATGGCTACCTCTGCATAATGATTTTTTCTCTTCTCCTCTCTCCTCCAAGGGGGAGAGGCCTTGGTTTTATAGTCCCTTCAAGTGAATGTGGGCCGTCAGATCAAACCGACATTGATTGTATGGTTTAGATTGATCCTTTAGGTCGGTGGAGTTTAGCCCCGAAGCAGAGTCCTGATCCAACTCCTGGCCAGGGCGGGCGCCCAAGGGGGGTGGGCGGGCGCCCTGCCCCCGAGCCCGATTCCCTTCTCGTTCGTTCCCGTGGCTTCTGGACTCTTCTAGATTGAAGATAATTGCGCGGCACGTAATTATCTCATTGTAAACATGACATGTGGGCCTTCTCTCCATATTCTCTGATAACCCCCTGCAGAAATAGATAAACACCAAAGCTCATGGAATTCTGTCAGATAAAACCCTAATTCTAGATGTTTGTTTCATATTGATCCTTTTTCATGTTTATTTGATTATTAATTTTAGTACTTAAGGACCGTCAACATTATCCACATGACATGCTCCTAAGGGTCTACACAGCTTGACCACACTCAATGCTCATAAGCAGTAAAAAGTAAATATGTGGCTCAAAGTCTAGCAAGCATGTATATATGGCTATGGTAGGAATTTAAACTCTCATCATACAGGAACTCATCATGTGATATTTTAAAGATTTTCAAAGATAAAATCCTCCATAATTCTAGCATCTCTAGGAACAGATAAACAGCAGTTCAACCTTCCCATATCATATCCGTTAACGACTTAGACTTTAGATCAAGTACTCTTCCCACAAGTTTAGGTTTAGAGCAAATCTTAAATAACAGTCATGCCTAAACTTGAGAGAGATTTCAATTTTGAGAACTAGTCATGGCAGAGCAACTATTCATCATTTCCATGTGAGAGCTTATCATGAGGGTTCATAACAAACTTTATTTATTTATTTATTTAGCAAACTAAGCAAAGATATATAAGCACAAAAAATTTTATTTGGGTTTTCATGATTATACATCTTTTTATTATTAGAGTAAAGTATAAACGTGAGTAGAATACTTAGCTGGATAAATTGGGGTGCTTTCCCCCAAGCTGGATTTTGACGCAATTTCTTCTGATACAGCTAGCAGGTGGTGGAGGTGTATTTGAATGTCAGCAGCACCCTGACAGCGATTAGGATGTCCTGCGTCTGCTAGTCTTCTTTGATCCTTGAATTTTGTGGAGCTCAAATAGACAACAAAGCTCTTGGCAAGGCGTTCGGTGTTTTTAAGTCCTCCGAACGGGACTCTCCATTTTCTGAGTCGTCCTGGGATTCTCTGGATGGCGTAGTCAGTGGTTCCGGCGGCGCCTCCTCTTCATGTATAACTATCTTCTATCTCCATACCTGACTCCGTGCTATGGTCTCCTTAGGACAGTTCTGTTCAAGTTGTATGTCTTCAGACCTTATCACTTCTCCTTCGTAGTCCACCATCTATCCTTGATAATTTGCCTCCTCTGGTTGCGGTTGCATCGTCTTCTTCTTTTCCTGACCTGCTTAGAGTCTTCAACTATATGGTTAGATTCAGTAAAATAGCGGCGTACCTTCTCAAAGGGGAACTGCATGTGGACTTCTCCGGTTCCAATGTAGATGATTGCATTAACGGTGATGAGGAACGGTCTCCCAAGGATGATGGGTGGATCGTACTCATCTTCTCCCATGACAATAACCTTTCAGAATGTCTGATCTGCCATCTGGAGCTGAATGTATGTTGATTTTAGGGGCATGGTTCCAAACAGGAGTTGATAGGTGACTGGGTCGTCGTTTTTGGTCAGGAACGGTGACATAAGTCGACGATCTTGACCTCCTTGAACTGCAGCGACTATCTTAGCTGACTCAGTCCACATTTGCTTGTTCCTGTTCCTCCTGTTGGTCCTCTTTCTTGGTTCATGTCGGGATTGCTCTGAGACTTGTGTAGTCTTGTTCTTGAAGGAAAACGTCTCCTTCCTCCCCTTGATGTAGAAACTGATCTTAGCAGCACTAGCATAGATGACAACTCTTGAGGTGTTCAGGAATGACCTCCCTAGGATGATGGGTGCCCTCTCATTAGTATCAGTCTCTATCACCACGAAGTCTGCTGGGGCGTACAAGGTACCAACTCGGACGTAGAGGTTTTTCAATATTCCCTTTGGGAAACTTAGCGTACGATCTGCAAGCTGCAAACACATGGCTGTTTCTAATAAAGGATGTGTAAAGAATTTTTCATAGAGTACCCTGGGCATAATGTTGACGCTGGAGCCAAAGTCGCAGAGTGCTTCTGGGGAGTTCACCATGCCGATGGAGATCGGGATGACGGTGCGTCCTGGATCGCCTCTTTGAGTAGTTAGGCCTCCGTTGATTCCAACCTTGGTTTTGTTGAGGACGGTTATAGTAGTAGTAGTTGTTGTTGTTGATGTAGTTTACGTCCTCAAGCATCTCAGGGCAGTGATTGCCTGAGTGTCCAGTATCTCCCGTGTATGTACTCGTTGATCTAGGTTCTTCACTTGGTGGAGTCTGGGAGTTGTAAAACTCCTTCATATTTTGCTCGAAGTGTACCTGCTCATAGAGACAAGGCAGAGATCAAGTGCATGGGCCCTGTTGGTGGAAAACACCAACAGAACCAAAAGTGTATTTGTTCTTCTCTAACCTTAAGCATAGTGAGCAAGACAAAGTTGATGGATAATAAGATCATAAGTGTAGCATTTAAAACATTTGTCAGATCAGATTGCTCAACCTAATGGAAAGATAATCTATCTATACTTATGTTTTTTTATATATATCTTCCAAAGATTGAGTGCGCAACATTTTAGTTCATATGATTAGGAGTATGGGATCACAAAGATGAAAGGACTAAACATATTGAATCGATTGGGTTGGTTAATCTAGAGTTGTAAATCATATATGTTTGTCTCTTTTATTCATGTGAACGCTAGAACCAAGGAGAAGCTTATAGAAGTGATAGTCAAGTACCTTAAGATGTTCCCTTACTTGAAGAGTGATGGTACAGTATCTCCTTATGGAAGCTTTCCTTTCTTAGCGGTTGTGCATCGTGTTTGTGGCACCCTCCATGGATCATCTCTTGTGAGCTATGCCTTCCTTGTGTAAATTGTTAAACCTCTTGTGGCTCTCTCTTTGTCTCCAATGTGAGTTTATCTCAGGACTTCCCAGGTCGATATTGAAAGTTTTCCTGCAGGGGTTAGTCCAACAAAATATCCAATATCTACTATAGCATACTATCGACTCAAAAATCAACCTAGACACCATGTCTAATTTGATTTAGGAGGGCATTTTAACCTAAGCATCATGCTTAATTTAAAATCCCTTTGAAGTAAGATCATCATTCCTAAACTAAGCACCATGCTTAATTAAGAGATAAATGAAACTACTCCAAACCTAGACATATACTAAAGCAAATAAAGGTGGTATGAGAGCATTTATAGAGATCTACTCAAGTGGAGATGAAGTAGTGTGATTAGTATTTAACAAATTGAGCATGTCTCAAAAGTAGGGACAACCAACATAGCAACATGGCAAAGGATATTTTTATGTAAAGTACTCCCCCAAGCTTGAATTCTGCAAAATTCAAGTTTGGATGAATTTAATTCAATGTTGTATGATGATTGGTTGGACATACCTTGTGCTTGTCATTCATCCGATCTTCTTGCTCCAATCCTGGAAAGGTTAGTGACAAGAATACCCGAAGGAATTTTTTTTACAATTATCCTTATATGCTCAAAACACAAGGTAATGATGCAAATAATTCAAAGCTCATGTTACGATCTGATCAGTGCTTATTTTAGGACACTAAGCTTGTCAATGGAAAACCATCAATTTACGTCAGCGAAGTGGTTTCCCCTCCAACGCTGACCTATTTCAAGATCAACTCAACGAGATCTGCAATATTTAATATAGATATATGCATCGACAACCGCCCTTTTAAAGTTTTTATAAATAGAAAGGATGAGGGGGTTGGAGATCTCGAATGTGGTGATGTTGGAAAAACCAATGGATTTGGAAGATGTTGCATATGAGCATGGAGTAAATGAAGTGGCTATGAATAAATTCCATGCTCATTAATGCTTAGAGTGAAATCCATGTGGTATGGTGAAAATGATATGGTGAGTGTGGTAAAAAAGGAAAAGAAAAAGGATACACGGACGACTTGGTTTGAAACTAGCACAGCTACCGTTCCCCGGCAACGGCGCCAGAAAGCTTGTTGGGTATTTTACACGCAAACAGAAAAATCTGCAAGCGCACGGATACCGATGTATCCTTCACCCGGGAGTATTCCAGAATATCGATTTTCCACAGGGAACGTAAGTGTACTAATTAAGATTCAAGATCGCCCAAGGATAACTATATAATTATTTTTGGTGGGAAGAGAGGAAGTTTCCTGAGAGTTCTCTAGTTGATCTAAGAATCAAGAATTACTTCAAAGATTATTTATATCGGGACATCAGAGCACTAACCACAGAAAGAGATGAAAAGGGGGCTAGGAAGGTCTGACTACGGTCCTACAAACACCGATCCGAGCGAGGTGGAATACGTCGACTGTTAGGGCTGTCACTACCCTAAGGCTACCACAACAATCCGCAGGATTGGGTGCAATTCCAGGTAATTGCAAGACTAAACACCACGTCTAATCTATTAATTACTACTCTAATGTTTCAAAGATTAGAGCACTTGATGCAAGCGGGAATCCAATAAATAACTTGAATGTAAATAAAAGTAATTAAAGAACTCAGGAATTATGAATTGAAGATCCTGGAGAACGATGAAGAACGAACCAGTTGGTGCAAAAGTACAATGTTGAGGAAGATCTGACAGATCCGGCTCCTCCTCCGCTCTCCTCTTCTCTCTCACTATTTTCTAGATTACAACAAGAACTCACTAGAACTAGAACAAGAGGAACTAGAACTAGAACTAGATGAACTAGAACTAGATCTAGATGAACTAGAGGTAGAACTAGAAGAACTAGAGGGATCCTCTCTACTTGGATGAAGAATTGAAACCCTAGCTTTGATTCTGTAGAAGAGGTATGATCTCCAGGGGCCAGGGGGTCTGGTTTTATAGTCCCTTCAAGTGAATATGGGCCGTTGGATCAAACCGACATTGATTGAACGGTTATCCTTGATCCTTTAGGTCGGTGGAGATTGATCCCGAAAGAGAGTCCTGTTTCGACTCTAGGAGGGGGCGGGCGCCCAGGTCAACTAGGCGGGCGCCCAGTGCCTGGCCCCGTTCGGCCTCCGCTTCCTTCTCGTGGCTTCTGGAGTCTTCTAGATGGTAGAAAATTGCACGGCACTTTAATATCTCTATGTAAACCCGACGTGTGGGCCTTTCTTCTGTATTTCCTGATAACACCCTGCAGAAATAGACAAACACCAAAACCTATGGAATTCTATCAGATAAAACCCTAAGTCTATGTGTTGGTTGCATATAAGTCCTTTTCCATGATTAGTTGATGGTTAAATGTGAGCATTAAGGACCGTCAACAGCGTCCAGCATATTTGTAGGGATAGGATGCTGATCAATCTTCATCGGCTTCTGAGCTTTGGAGCTATCAAATTTAATCCTCCCAGATTCTATAGCCGATTGCAATTGTTGCCTGAACACCTTGCACTCATTTGTACTATGAGATGTTGCATTATGCCACTTGCAATATTTGATCTTCTTCAATTCTTCTACCGATGGGATCACATGATTTGGTGACAACTTAATCTGCCCCTCCTGAAGCAGAAAATCAAATATCCTATCGGCCTTTGTAATATCAAAAGCAAACTTTTTCGGCTCTTTACGACTGAAAGGACAGGACATCGGCTTTTTGTTTTTCACCCGTTCTGCCCAAACCGATGACTGGTTCTTCATCAGAATCTGAACTTGCTGCCTCATCGACAAATGACACTTTCTTGTTCCAAGCCTTTCTTGGTTCAAAAGTCTTGATATCTTGATTAGAGATTCTCTGCACCAAATGACTTAGACTTTCAAAGTCTTGAGAAGCATATTTGTCTTTAATATGTGGCAACAATCTTTGCAAAGCCAAATCGGCTTGCTGCCGATAATCTAGAACCAGACTATAGCATTTGTTCTTGACATCCCACAACCTTTGCACAAAATTTTCAACCGATTCATCATTGTGTTGCCTTAGCCTGACTAAATCGGTAATCTTCTTCTCATGAACTCCAGAAAAGAAGTACTTATGAAACTGCTTTTCTATATCGGCCCAAGTAATTACTGAATTTGGAGGCAACGAAATGAACCAAGTAAAGGTCGACCCGGACAAAGATGATGAGAATAAATGAACTCTTAACTCATCTCTGTTAGCAGCTTCTCCACACTGGATGATGAACCTATTGACATGTTCCACAGTTCACGTATCATCTTGTCCAGAGAATTTAGTGAAATCTGGCACCTTGTACCGATTTGGAAGCGGAATCAAGTCGTACGCAGGAGGATACGGTGTCCGATAAGAGAATGTATTGACCTTTGGTTTTATCCCAAATTCATCTCTCATAACTTCTGCTATCTTATCGGCCCAATAGGCATCGGCATCCTGCCGATGTACAGGTTGAGGTTCTCGCGCCTGCTGATAAGCTTCGACGTGCCTTTGCGGTGCACGATCTCCAGGGAACATAGCATTAGCCACCGCCTGTTGGCCATCGATCTGCTGAGCACGATTCATCGGCTGATTGATTGGTCCTTGATTCTGAAAACCAAGCTGTATCTGTCCCTGTTGGAATCCCATAGCCTGATGATTCTGCTAAGCCATTTGTGGAAAGACAAACTGTCTCATCCATCCATTGTTAACGTTCATCAGCGTAGGCCCTAACGATGGCTGATAGTTGGGTGTCATCATTGGGTTGACATACCCTATCTGAGTCATAAACCTTTGGTGCGTCGGCAGTGGATCCGCCAATGCGTTGGGCATCTGGAATGTCGGCATCTGAAAGTTTCCAGTAACAGGCCTCGCAGTAGTGGTTGTAGAATATTGAGGATTTTGAGTCATCGGCGATACTGGAGGTGTCGATGTCATAGGAGCCTTGCCTGTCATGTTAGCCACTTGAGATGTTCCAGAACTATTCGCAAAGAAGTCTGGAGGCATACCATATCCCCACCAATTAGGAGGAACTTGACAATTCTAGAATACAGATCCTGACATTGCCGATGCCGATAGATCTGTGGTAAGTTGAACCCATCCCTCTGATGTTGCTAGATTAGTCCTCATCAGTGTAGATTGCCCATTAGTTATCCCTAATGTGCTTGGAGGAGAAGTAACTTCTGTATCCGCAACGGCTGGAGGAGCCGATGGAGCCGTAACCGATGATAATCCTAGTTGAAGATAAGCAGGGCCCATGTATAATGGTGGTGCCTGTTCTTCTTTGAAAGTTCTAGCCACAGTGTTGAAGATAGTATTGGACAGCACACTGGATTGGTTGATCAAAGCACGATTAATAGCATTATCAACAATATCTTGTAATTTACCAGGATTGGCTTCAAAGGTGATTTGCCGAGGCATCGGCAACTCTAGCTTCTAGATTACTTCGCCACTCCTATTGACGCTGAAGGATTTCAAGCAGAGCTGCTTGTATTCCTCCATAGCCCTTGCCATAGCCTACTTCTGCTCATCCCTGAGATCAGCTTCCATCCCAGCAATGACATTATCTGCGTCGAGCTCAGTAGTAGACATGTTAATCTTGATGATAAATTGGTCCCACTGGGCATGCCAAAAGATGTGTTGATGCAAAAGTGGATCTGCAAACACAAAGGGCTAATACCTGATTCAACGTTAAGGCGTGCCAGCCGATTTGACCTTACAACCGACAAAGGTGATAACCCGAATACTTTGGTCCTGACAACAGCAATGCGCCCGGGTGCCATGGCCAAGAGGTATTCACGCAGAACTTGAGAACTCGCCGAGTTTGACTCGATGAATTCCTAAGAACTCGTAAGTAAAAAGAAAATGTCCAAGTTGACAAAGTCGTCGAAAGTAGATGCGAAAATAGATGTAAAAGCTTTGTGTATGATTGATTGTATTGTTTCTTACATTCCTACTAGGTCTACATTTATACCCTGTCTTAAAGAGTTACAACTAGGTACGACTAGGATTCTAATTCCAAACTAAACGAAATCCCTATACAAAACAAACTCTAATAACTATGGAAAACATTAATTTATCTATCCTAGGCGATCGGCACACCATCATCATCTTCCCAACGATTCCTATGCCCTCCTCCACTATCATCGGCATATCATCCTCCATCGGCATCGGCAACCATTAATATCAGCTATCGGCATAGATCAACCATTATCCCTAGACTTGGTCGTATCCTACTACTTTATCATCGGCATCATAACCCATCGGCAGCTCCTATGTCAACCGGTCATCACTTTTTCTCCTGCCGATCAAAGTTCTATTAACTTTCCACATACGTGTCATAAAACGGTGTCAACACCTCCACCTAGCCAGTATAATCTAGTCGGTCTGTCCTGCTGGTCCTCTTCTCTAGAATGTAGCCAACATCGTAGAACGTGGCACTTCCTGGTTCTTTGTGGATATAGAACCATCTCCTATACCATTAAGGGATGTGTTCCAGGGACAACTAAGATAACGGTTTTTCATCCTGTTGCACAGATTGAGGTATACTCCACATGCAATTTTGGAGCCTCCAACTGCTCCCTTCTTCCTCAAGCAAAACAAGTATTAGAATAAATCAAAGTGTGGCTCAATCCCCACAAACGCCTCGCAAAGGTGAATGAAGGTCGCCACAAGAAGAATCGAGTTCGGGTGCAGATTGCAAATGCTGATCTCATAGTAGAGAAGCAAACCTTGAAGAAAGGGATGAACTGGTGTTGGGTATTCTTAACATCACTACCAAAAGTAGACTTAGTTTTCTAATTCTGATAACGGTGCCAAAAATGCCAAACCTATCCCTCATACCACTTAAGCCAAGTTGTCATCCCCAGCATGATATGAGAGACGCGGTATTGAAATATGCAATTGCTCTTCTAAATAAATAATGAATGGGATCTACAAGCGCACAGATTAATATCGATGCAGCATTTTAACCGGGAAGTATTCCAGGTATCGTTATTTATATTTTTACCACTAGGAAGGGATTAGCAATCATCAATATTGATTACAGAATAGAATATGAGATTGAGTATCTATCATTGCATGTATAATTGAGAACATTTTATCTAACTCTTTCATACAGGGATAAGTGACACATAAAAGATATATGAAGTAATGAATAGTGACAAAGATAATTAATCTGATCAGCATAACTTAGCCACATATAAATATGATAAGCACCTCAATTAGATACTCTAGAAAGTCATTAGCATGGTATTAGAACGAACTACAAGAATATTCCCTAAGTTATTCTCAACTATATAGTCTAGCATTATCATAGTTAGTGCAAGCATACTTAGCAATCATTGCGAGACAAGACTACGCCCATGCATAGTGATATTAGCAAGGTAAATGAGAAACATAGCAATCACTCTCCTATAATAATATTGCTCTGCCAGCCCAATACACAAGAGGGGGACTATATAAGAATCAATGAAGCTGTCACCATCAGGAACTACCCCAGGATCTGGCATATTGGGTACAATCGCAGATAAATACGGTATAAGCACCACGCCTACACAATATCTATCATTTACCCATGGATCCAATGGATAAACGCTATACGATCCTAAGCATCTATATAGATCCAATATAATTAAGCCAAGTACATAACTATGATAAACTAAGAACAATATAATCTTGAATATAAGCAAGTAGAGCAAAGTCATAAGCAATATATTGAAGTAGAACAAAGTCATATTCATAATATTGAAGAACAAAGATAATTAGAAGAACAATTAGAAGCACAATTAGAGAATTACCAAGAATCCTCTTGACAGATCTAGAAACCAATCGAAGATTGACTCCTTCTAGTTCTAATCCTATGTAGCTATGCTAATCTAGATGTCGAATTGATGTGGTGGCTCTAATCTTGATCAGAGGCTTCTTCTCCCTTGAGAATAATGAATTAGGGTTGAGAGGCTCTCTCCTCCAGGGGCCAGGGGGTCTGGTTTTATAGTCCCTTCAAGTGAATATGGGCCGTTGGATCAAACCGACATTGATTGAACGGTTATCCTTGATCCTTTAGGTCGGTGGAGATCTTCCCCGAAACAGAGTCCTGATTGGACTCAGCTGGAGGGCGAGCGCCCAGGGCAACTGGGCGGGCGCCCAGTGCCTGGCCCCGTTTGGCCTCCGCTTCCTTCCCGTGGCTTCTGGAGTCTTCTAGATGTAAGATAATTGCGTGACACGTTAATATCTCTATGTAATCCCGACGTGTGGGCCTTTCTTCCGTATTTCCTGATAACCCCCTGCAGAAATAGACAAACACCAAAACTTGTGGAATTCTGTCACATAAAACCCTAAGTCTAGATGTTGATTTCATTTGGATCCTTTTCTTTGTTTATTTGATAATTAAATTTGATACTTAAGGACCGTCAACAAACTCCCCCAAGCTTACCTCTTGCTCGTCCCTGAGCAAGGATAGATTAGAAGTTGCTGCAATACTTTAAAAATTGACGGTACACATGCTTTTAAATGAGGTCTCATCTTTGAGTTAGAGTAAACTGTCAAGACTTAAAACTTACTTACTTTACCTTTCACCATGGGACTTGTAACCGTCACTTCTGTCTTGAGTGGTTAAAAGATAGAACAGTCTAGTCAAGTGCCATGTCTCTTATTCTTGATCAGCTATAGCTCTGGAGTTTTTGCAGATTTTCAAATAAAACTCAGAGATTCCTTGTATGACTCTCTCAAATCTCTCTTTTGTGGTATTTCTGGATCCTTACCAAGGCAGTGATGGTATATGCCTTCTCTCAAGATATATAGTATTTGTGGTATAGGGCATAGTGACATTGCCTTCTCTCTCACCCTACTCTAATAAGGCTTTTGATATCTGGAGCTCATAGGTGGGAGATAAAATATACATACTTACAAGACATGTGTTGCATAGTCAAACTATGGATCCAAAGAAACAAATCAATAAGTCAAGTCATATGTGCATGTGTGGCGAATGAATTGTATATGGTGATGATGGTGATAACAATGGTGAAAGTCTAATTCTACTTTTGCTCTTTTGAGGGGATATATACCTTTCTTGCTTTTTGAAACTTTGTGAGGAGAATGAGATGCTCTATATTTTCTTTTTCTTTCCTCTCAAGTGGGTATCTTGTACCCCTAATTCTACTGTCGGACACTTGTCCATTTTTACCTCTCGTCTCACTTTTTCTTTTCTTTCGAGGTTCCGGGCACTTGCCCCTTTTTATTTCCTCGTATCTTTTTTTTCTCTCTTCTCTTTTTTTAGAGCACTCATCTCTTGAGATAATATTGCAAGTGGTAGTAACAAAATAACTTGAGCATTTATTTCACAGGGAAAAACAGAAATATTTTTGGCTATTCTCTCCCGGATTAGGAGTAGAATATTTTTTTTGGTGGTTCTAGAGATGGAAATGGATGGATATATGTGGATGGTACTTCCGGAATAGAAGTAGCATGTGTGAGTGAATGTGCAAGTGAATCTTGATTTAACCACATGACAAGCTCCTAAGGGTCTACACACCTTGACCACACTCAATGCTCATAAGCAGTAAATAGTAAATGTGTGGCTCAAAGTCTAGCAAGCATGTATATATGGCTGTGGTAGGAATTTAAACTCTCATCATACAGGAACTCATCATGCAATATTTTAAAGATTTTCAATATAAAATTCTCTAGAATTCTATCATCTCTAGGAACAGATAAACAGTAGCTCAACCTTCCCATATCGTATCCGTTAACAACTTAGACTTCAAATCAAGTTTTCATCCCACAAGTTTAGGTCTAGAGCAAGCTTTAAATTATAACAGTTATATCTAAACTTGAGAGAGAACTTAAAATGTGCAAATTAGGCAGAGCAACTATTCATCATATCCATGCTAGAGTTTTATTTAGATACAGATTAGCATAGCCACTTTATTTATTTATTAAACACACTAAGCAAAAGATATATATATATATATAAACACAAAATCTTTATTTGGTTTTCCATAGTTATATTTTAATATAGTATAAGTATAAAGATAGATAGATAGAAATACTTATCAGGATAAATGGGGGTGCTCTCCCCCAAGCTGAATTTTGACGTAATTTCCCTTGATGTAGCTAGCAGGTGGCAGAGGTGTATTTGAAAGTCAGCAGCTTTTCTGACAGCGATTAGAATGTCCTCCGTCTGCTAGTCTTCTTGATTCTTAAATTCTGTGGAGCTCAAATAGACAAATAAACTTGTGGAACTGATTAAGTGTTAGCATAAATATCTAGCCTTTATCATGTTGAGACTCCTTAATACTTATTGCTCCCAATTTTTTATATGTTCATTTTATAAAGTATAAAGGAAATATTTATTTTATTTTTATGCCACCACAGCGAATGTACTTATGGGTTTTATGCCACTCGTATACTCACATGGGGCTTACTGTTTTTCACATTTTTATTTTCTTTTTAGGATTGTACGAACATGATTAACTAAGTAAACTATTTAAAATAATTGAAAGGGAAAGGATAACTACCAAGTTTACCTCTTGGCAAGGCGTTCGGTGTTTTTAAGTCCTTCGAACAGGACTCTCCATTTTCTTAATTGTCCTGGGATTCGTTGGGTGGCGTAGTCGGTACTTCCGGCGGCGCCTCCTCTTCATGTATAGTTATCTTCTCTTTCCATACCTGACTCGGTGCTTCGGTCTCCTCTAGATAATTCTGTTTAAACTGAATGTCTTCTGACCTTACCACTTCTCCTTCATAGTCTGCCCATCCGTCCTTGATGATTTCCCTCCTCTGGTTGCGGTTGCGTCGTTTTCTGACATGCTTAGATTCTTCAAAGATGTAGTTAGGGTCAGTAAAATAACGGCATACCTTCTCTGAGGGGAAGTGCATATGGACTTCTCTGGTTCCAATGTAGATGATTGCTTTAACGGTCTTCTAAGGATGATGGGTGGATCGTACTCATCTTCTCCCATGTCTATAACCTGAAAGTCTGTGTAGACAAAATGGTCGTCTATTTTGACTGGGACATCAGTTACTGTTCCTTTAACCTCTCGAAATGTTTGATCTGCCATCTGGAGCTGAATGTATGTTGGTTTCAAGGGCATGGTTCCGAACAAGAGCGGATAGGTGACTATGGCCATTATGTTGACGCCCGATTCGGTGTCGCAAGTCATCTTGTAGAAGTTGTATCCATTTATTGAGCAATAGATGCTTGGCATTCTTGGGTCGTCCTTCTTGGGCAAAAACGGTGACTTAAGTTGGTGATCTTGGCCTCCATGAACTGCGGTGACCATCTTAGCTGACTCGGTCCACACTTGCTTGTTCCTATTCGTCCTGTTGGTCCTCTTCCTTGATTCACGTCTAGATTGATCTGGGATTTGTGTAGTCTTGTTCTTGAAGGAAAATATCTCCTTTCTCCCTTTGATGTAGAAACTGATCTTGGCAGCACTAGCGTAGATGACAGCTCCCGAGGTGTTCAAGAATGTCCTCCCTAAGATGATGGGTGCTCTCTCATCATTATCGGTCTCTATCACCACGAAGTCTGCTAGGGCGTATAAGGTACCAACTCGAACACAAAGGTTCTTCAATATTCCTTTTGGAAAACTTAATGCCTGATCTGCAAACTGCAAACACGTGGTTGTCCCTAATAAAGGATATGTAAAGAATTTTTCATAGAGTACCCTAGGTATAATGTTGACGCTAGAGCCAAAGTCGCAGAGTGCTTCTGGGACGTCCACCATGCCGATGGAGATCGGGATGACAGGGCGTCCTAGATCACCTCTCTTGACTGGCAGAAGGTCAGTAGTGAATTCAGTGATGCGGTCACTCCAATTACCTGCATCAAACATGTCTACAAGATTTGCAGATTCTAATCCTTCCGGTTGTGATGGTATACCGGGGTTAGTAGTAGGAACAGCAGCAGCTATTTGATTTAACTGAGATTCAATCATTTTATTAAAGCTAATTTGATTCTTGGTGGCAGTAGAGAAATTATCCATTCTATTATTTATATTTTCTAGCATTTTATCATTTGATGCCAATTTCTTAGATAGGTTATCCATTATCTTTCCTTGATTAGACACTAACTCTCTCAGAGGTGGAAAATTATTAGTATTGTTGTAAGAATTATTACCTTGATAATTACCTGAGTAGTTAGACCTCTGTTGATTCCAACCTTGATTTTGTTGAGGATGGTTGTAGTAGTAGTTGTTGTTGTTGATGATGATGTACTTCACATCCTCAAGCATCTCAGGGCAGCGATTGCCTGAGTGTCCAGTATCTCCACACTCCTCACAAGTCATGTGAGAGTTGTAGATGTGCATAACTTCTTTCTTATCTCCAGCTCTATCATCGAGCTTCTTCATGAGTAGGTCTAGCTTTGCAGACAGCATGTCTACCTCCTTGAGCTGATGCATACCTCCACCTTTCTTGCGTGTCTGGGTCCTCTCTTCATTCCAGCCTTGATTGCATGCCATCTTCTCCACAAGAGTTGTGGCTTGTGGTATGGTAAGTGATAAGAATGCTCCTCCGGCTGCAGCATCCATGGTCTCTCAGGCACTGTTGCCGAGCCCATAATAAAACGTCTGCATCAGTAGCCAACTCTCCATTCCATGATGGGGACATTCTAGGATATAGTCTTGGAAGCGCTCCCATGCTTCTGGAACAGATTCATTATTTTGTTGCTAAAAACTTGTAATCTTCCCGCGGAGAGCATTGGTCTTGCCCGTGGGAAAGAACTTAGCCAGGAAGTTTGTTGAGCAGAGTGCCTACGTAGTATTCTTCTCCTTTGTAGCGTAGAACCACTGCTTCGCTCTTCCTAACAGTGAGAATGGGAAGAGGCGAAGTAGTATAGCATCTCTGGAGACTCCTGATATGGTGAATGTGTTGCAAATCTCCAGGAAGTGTTGGAGATGAGCACTAGCATCTTCGTGTGCCTTCCCACAGAACTAGTTGGATTGCACCATGTTGATAAGTCCAGGCTTGAGCTCAAAGTTGTCGTCGATCTCTGCAGCAGGTCCAGTGCGGATGTTGTCCGTAGTGGGTGCTGAGAACTCGCGGATTGATTTGTTCGCCATGGCTTCGAACTCTGAAGACAAGTTCCGGTGATCTTCTTGATTGGATGAAGCTTCTTGCTGAAGTGTTGATGATCTCTTCATGAGCTTGGCTCTTGCTTTTCTGAATAATGCTTCGGGATTGTCAACAAAATTCCCTAGAAGATGTCTTCTATTCATACATTCCCCTGCATAAGATAAAATAGAAAATATCAGGGTAAAACTGTATGAGAGAATAGATAAGCTCAATCATATTAGTGATACGAATGATAACTCAAAATCTATATCCATTCTTGATTAGTAATCAACCTTCCCCGGCAACGGCGCCAAAAATGCTTGTTGGGTATTCTTAACATCATTACCAAAAGTAGACTTAGTTTTCTAATTCTGATAACGGTGCCAAAAATGCCGAACCTATCCCTCATACCACTTAAGCCAAGTTGTCATCCCCAGCATGATATGAGAGACGCGGTATTGAAATATGCAATTGCTCTTCTAAATAAATAATGAATGAGATCTGCAAGCGCACAGATTAATATCGATGCAGCATTTTAACCGGGAAGTATTCCAGGTATCGTTATTTATATTTTTACCATTGGGAAGGGATTAGCAATCATCAATATCGATTACAGAATAGAATATGAGATTGAGTATCTATCATTGCATGTATAATTGAGAACATTTATCTAACTCTTTCATACAGGGATAAGTGTCACATAAAAGATATATGAAGTAATGAATAGTGACAAAGATAATTAATCTGATCAGCATAACTTAGCCACATATAAATATGATAAGCACCTCAATTAGATACGCTAGAAAGTCATTAGCATGGTATTAGAACGAACTATAAGAATATTCCCTAAGTTATTCTCAACTATATAGTCTAGCATTATCATAGTTAGTGCAAGCATACTTAGCAATCATTGCGAGACAAGACTACGCCCATGCATAGTGATATTAGCAAGGTAAATGAGAAACATAGCAATCACTCCCCTGTAATAATATTGCTCTGCCAGCCCAATACATGAGAGGGGGACTATATAAGAATCAATAAAGCTGTCACTATCACGAACTACCCCACGATCTGGCATATTGGGTACAATCGCAGATAAATACGGTATAAGCACCACGCCTACACAATATCTATCATTTACCAATGGATCCGATGGATAAACGCTATACGATCCTAAGCATGTATATAGATCCAATCTAACTAAGCCAAGTACATAACTATGATAAACTAAGAACAATATAATCTTGAATATAAGCAAGTAGAGCAAAGTCATAAGCAATATATTGAAGTAGAACAAAGTCATATTCATAATTTTGAAGAACAAAGATAATTAGAAGTACAATTAGAAGCACAATTAGAGAATTACCAAGAATCCTCTTGACAGATCCGGAAACCAATCGAAGATTGACTCCTTCTAGTTCTAATCCTATGTAGCTATGCTAATCTAGATGTCTAATTGATGTGGTGGCTCTAATCTTGATCAGAGGCTTCTTCTCCCTTGAGAATAATGAATTAGGGTTGAGAGGCTCTCTCCTCCAGGGGCCAGGGGGTCTGGTTTTATAGTCCCTTCAAGTGAATATGGGCCGTTGGATCAAACCGACATTGATTGAACGGTTATCCTTGATCCTATAGGTCGGTGGAGATCTTCCCCAAAACAGAGTCCTGATTGGACTCAGCAGGAGGGCGGGCGCCCAGTGCCTGGCCCCGTTCAGCCTCCGCTTCCTTCCCGTGGCTTCTGGAGTCTTCTAGATGTAAGATAATTGCGCGTCACGTTAATATCTCTATGTAATCCCGACATGTGGGCCTTTCTTTCGTATTTCCCGATAACCCCCTGCAGAAATAGACAAACACCAAAACTTGTGGAATTCTGTCACATAAAACCCTAAGTCTAGATGTTGATTTCATTTGGATCCTTTTCTTTGTTTATTTGATAATTAAGTTTGATACTTAAGGACCGTCAACAACCGGCACCCCAAAGCCCCTCTTAAAGAAATATTTGAAAACTACGATCTCACCAGGTCAGGGATCTGGGTAGCTTTCTCCCTCCGGCGCCCTCCAGCCACCAAGCTCTTGGTTATGCAGCAACCCCATCTCGACGAGGTTGTTGAGCAACCAGGTGGTGCACCGGGACTTCTTCCATTCTTTTGCCATCATCTCGGCCCTCTTCTTGGAGTCACTTTGGGCCATTTTTGTGCAAGGAAGCTTGATCTGGATCTAGTGTATTTGGAGGCAGCGAGGAAGACGAAGGCAGGAGGCTAGCGTGCAACTGCTGGGTGAAGTTTTAGCATTACACCTTTTGGGCTCTTTATAACAGCAGCACCACATCCTCCACTTCCCAACTCCTGGGAAAATGCTTGGCTTTTACTGCGGAAACAGTGTTTCGGTTTTCAATCTTTGTTGGAGTAAATTTGCAGGATTTTTTAATGATTAATGGTTTTCCTTTCTCGGTCCGCGTGATGAACGGCTATGCTGTCAGAGGGCATCCCTTTTCACGCGCCGGACTGACGAGACGGCCTAACGCCTCATCATGTCACCAAATTTAAATAAACGATTCATTGAGGATAAAAAGTTTGTTTGGATTCATCCAAGAAGCTGGGGACTATACCGGCCACCGAGCATGGCATGCTCGGGGATTGGTTGACTAGTCTACCCAATTGAGCTGGGGACTGTACCGACCACCGAGCACTGTATGCTCGGGGACTGGTCGACCAGTCTACCTAATTGAGCTAGGGATTGAACCGACTACTGAGCATGGTGTGCTTGGGGATTGGTCAAACAGTCTATTTATAAATCTGATGATTATACCGATTATCGATTACATATGAATCCACTTTGCATACAATTGAGGGGTGTTTTTAATTTTTTAGACCTTGTTACAAGGCTTGTATTTTGCCTTCCATCAAGCTCGGGGACTACATCAGTACGATGCATCTGGTGATGCATCTCAGCATTAGATTTTCTATTAAGTTTTTTCTTTTCAGACCCTGGCACCACGTGCCTACGTCACCTACTACCAGGCTCGGGGACTGAGTTGGCACACTTCACCTTGCGGTGAATTTACCTGCTTTTTGCAGACCTAGTGGGCACACTTCACCAGAAAAGAAATCTTTTTTGGTTAAGAGCACCATGCATTATTCAAACAACCAACTTCTTCGATGATGATGTTGATTGGCTATCTTTTGAGTTGGTTAAAACACAGTTGCAACTGTTTGGGCGACTCTCTTGCTGCTCGAAGATCTCGAGCCTCACTGGTCGAAGAAGCTCTTACATCATTGTACATGGAGCTCAAGGACTAGCTATGGGGGTATAAACCCCTACACCCTTACAACTAGGTCTCCTAGCCATTGGTCTCTTGCGTCACCATCGAGTTCGTAGCTTGCGCACCTGTCTACCGATAAACTACTATCATGGGTATACCCCAAGGTAGACTTCCGACCAGCTTTCGTCGACATTGCTTCTGTTTCGATTTAGAATAAAATATCTTTAGTTAAATCACCATATACATAAATAATTAAAATATGTTTTATTCATGACCACAAGATAGACTTATACCATGATAATTCCTAGAAATTCCTCTTGTTGTTGGGAACTTTGATATAGGGACCCCATATTACATAAGTTGTTGTGGAAAGAGAGATAGTATGAATATGAGAACTTGATTTTTAATGCCTAGTCATTTGGAGAATTTTACTTTTCAAAAATCTTAAAATGATTAGCTATACTTCTCCTCTGTAGCAAGAATGAATATGCTACTAGAGCCATGCATGATAGGTATAAACTAGCTCATAGGCTACTTGCTTTGTATTGAGTTTTGTCAAAACTTATTGACCTATGTTGAGAGGATTATCATGCTCCTAAGATCAATATTATGTACACCCACATATATCTGCCATTCCTACACTAGGAATGCGCACAAACATGTTTTTCCATCCACTAAAAATGTTTTACTCCTACACTAGGAGGAAACACAAAAGGAGTCTTAGTAGGAATAATTGCTCTAAGTTCTTTAAAAAGTCTTTCTCAATATTTTCTGGTTACAGAAGGAGGTATGTGGCTATGCAAAATAAAAGTATTAAAAAAGATAGAAAAGAAAGAAGAGAAAAAGGACAAGTGTCCTAGAAAGAATGAAGAATAAAGGATAGCCAATACCATCCTGTACAAAGACCATCAGTGCTTTAGAGAAAGAAAGACATTTTTTCAAAAGAGCAATGTAGAATTAGGATTAGCCACTATATATTCCACACACATGCACTTCTTGATCTAAGAGTATGCTATTCCCGTCCATGAGTTTTGACTTAGCAAGATATGCAAGGTAAGTATGTTATTTCTTTGAATTACCTTTAACTCCATATAAGCCTATATAGAGTAGGATGTATTTATCTACTATGGTGAGTTCCACAAATACCATATATAATAAGTGATTCGAGTGTGCTACATGATGGAGAAGGGAAAGCTAAGTTTTTCTTTGCAAAAATATTATAAAACTCCAAGTGACAGGGCTGAAGGAAAAGAGAACACTATTTTGTACTATTCCATCCTCAACTTCCCAAAGTTTTATGGTAGACACTTTGAATCCCGTAGTATAGGTATGACTTGGAATAAATCTGGTGATGTCTTGGTTTGTGGTTATGATTAAAATAATCTATCTACCCTTTTTCCTCGAGGACGAGTAAAAGATAAGTGTGGGGGAGTTTGTTGACGGTAGATAACTCCTAATTTAAACCGTCAACTTAACATGAAAAAGGACCTATTTGTAAGCACTCAGTAGAAATAGGGTTATCACTAACAGAATTCCATGAGTTTTGGTAATTGTCTAATTCTGCAGGGGGTTACTAGAGTAAAAAGAAAAGAAGGTCCATATGTCAGATTTACATAGAGAGAAGACCGGAACGTCAACTCAGAAGACACTAGAAGACTCCACAAGCCACCACCTGAAAGGTGGGACCCATCTGTCATAGGGCAGGGGCGGGCACCCCACCATGACACGGGTGGCCGCCTAGGGCACTCCACCAATCGGAGCGAACCTCACGGATCCTGCCTCCACCGACTTTGAGGATTAATCTTAAGCGCATGTTTAAGTCGGTTTGATCCAAGGGCTGTGGTGTTTCCTAGGGGGCTATAAATAAAGACCCTACCCCCCTTGAGATGTAACTCTGAAACCCTAATTCATATTTTTCATAGAGAGTTAGACAGAGAGGGGTCCCTCAAATGGATCTGTGCCTTCTTCTTCGTATCTTCGAGGTCAAGTCTCCCAATGAGAGACTATAGGGTGAAGATAGGATTTGAGGAAGCCTGGTCGATGCCTTCTTCTTCGTATCTTCGAGGTCAAGTCTCCTAACCTGAGGCTTGGTTCTAGAATCGTTCGGCAATTCAACTTCTGATACTAGTAAGTTATTGTTCTTATTGTTCTTTAGTTTATGAGATTACTTTATTCGCTTAGCGTAGGGAATAGAGTAATTATTTGTAGCGTAAGCGTGGTGCTTGGGCTAGAATACTCATAGATACTCCCTGCCTGGCTAGATTTGTGGTAGCCTTTTGGGGGAAGTGACAATCCTCTTGGGTCTCACTAATCCACGTTGTTGGTATTTTTAGCATCACTTCATATTAAGTTGTCATCCCTAACATGATGCCAAAACCAAGGATAAAAATAATCTACCCACAATAACTCTAAATAGAATATATCCGCAAGCGCACAAATAATTCTCCCATTGCAGCATTTCACCTAGGAAGTATTTCGAGTATCATTAATTTATTTTATACTAAAAGGATAAAGCAACATTCTATTCATTAGGCTTAGGTGATCTTATATGAACTAAGAAAATTATAATTATGTAAATCTATCATACCCAATAGTACTAATTGCTTTAGCGATAACTAATCGATACAATATAATAAATGATAAATGAAAACTGAGTAATGAAGTAAATGATATTCCAGAGATAGAAAATAAAGACTCACTAATGTAGCAAGACAATCTTGATATTCAAATAAAATAAAATAAAATAAACCTATGTAATTACTAATATGAAGTCTACAGCCTAAGCCATGCTACACATTTTCATCTATAGTGTGATAAACTCAGAAAACATCATAAGGAGCATCAACTAATCAGGGTTTTATGATGCAACTGTCACCTCCTTCACGATCGCGCTCGGCTAGTCCTACGTACGGGGGGTGGACTATAGAGGAACCAATGTAGCTGTCACCTACGCGGACTACCACACAACCCGGCATGTCAGGGTGCCTCTGTAGGTACACAAAATACCTAGACACCACGTCTACATAATGTGCACCACCTGACTCACTCGAGTACTGAATCAGACGCTTTACGATCATATAATAATAATCATCATAAACCACATCTATATTGAATATGCAACTAGCATAAACTAAGAACTGAATAAATAGCAATATATTGAAGTAGAGCAAAGTCATTATGAAATACAAGATAATATTACCAATTTCTAGAAGACAGATCTGGAATCTTGAGCGGAGCACCCGATCTCTACTTGAACCTCGCTAGACGCCTATACTAAGAACTTCAAGAACTAGAGCTCTACTTCTAATCTCTAGAAACCCTAACTTCTAACTACACTTGACAAATGAAGCAGGAGGAATGAATTGAATCTGGGGTTCACTCTGGGAGGGGGGTCTGCCCCTCTATTTATAGCCTGGTGGAGTGCACACGCGCTGTTGGATCAAACCGACTCAACGAGCGGCTGAGATGGCTCCTCAGAGGCGGTGGAAGAAGCTTCCAGAAGGGGGGAGCAAACCCTAGCTCTAGGGGGCCGGCTGGCGCTAGGGTGGGGCCGGCCGGCCCCACCTGGGAGCTGCTTGCTCCCCCGTTGCGCCGAGTGTCTTCTGGAGTCTTCGTGAATCCTCTGGTGTCGTCCTTCCGTCATGGATAAGTTTCGTGGCTGATTAGCAATTAAATCCCTCTTTTCAGCACTTTCTGAAATAATCCCTAAAAATCACATAATATGCCAAACTTGTGGAAATTTTCAGTTTAAACCCTAGACTAATGTGTTCTTAGATTTTCCTTTGAGTCTAAAGTTCTAATAAAAGTTGACGTTATCAACTGTCAACAATACTGAGTCTTTGCTAGTCCCTTAGCAATGTTGACTTGAACAATATTTTTAGGGTTTCTCATGTTTAATTCCACCTAATACTTGAGTATTGAATTTAAAAATTCTTCTCTAGATTATAATTCATTAATCTATCCTTCAAACTTATTCTTATTCCTTTCAACGTATGGCTCTTCAATTTTAATCAAATCTTAGGTGATTGAAAGATAGAATAAGCAAGCAAGCACTGCATATATTTTATTCTTCGTTTATGCATCACTCCAGAGGTTTTATTTATTATTTTGAAAACCATGAGATTCTACTAATAAGATTGCAATGGACTACTAAGCTATACATCATGATTGAATGTGCTAGTGATTTAAATTTATATTGTCAAACTCTTATGCAATATTCTCTCTTTTCTGACTTTTAAGAGATGTGGGCTATCTCCCAAGCGGATACTTTTGTACCCATTTCTTTTCTCTCAGCGGGTGTCTTTGCACCCATTGTTTTACTCTCTTTTTTTTTAATTTAGCACATACCCTTTTGGCATGGCATCTTATGGGCTCATACTTCTCTAGTATGGTATCTTTTAATTTTATAGCCCACATTCTCTTTTAGACTTCTAAGAGAGAATTTGTTGCATAGAGTAAAAATCACTTTTGTGCCTGTGGATTCAATCGTGAATGTATAACAAAATAGTCTACTCAAATCTTACTAGCAAGATGAATTATCAGATTGATTGATTTAATTCTTGCAAAATGTCTGGAGCTTAGCTATCACTTAGAATAAAATATATACTAGCTCAAACCTTTTTATATCATATATGCCAATTACTTAGACTGAATTATAAGTTTTATGCTACCCACAGGTATCAGTTCTCAGAATAAATTATCCAGGTAGATAAACTTCATATAATTCAAAGGAGATTTTAAATTCTAGTACTAAGTAATTGCAGAGTTTTTTTGGATAAATACAAAATTAAAGGCTAATTCTAATTATTCTAATTTGATGAAAAAAATTAAATGCTGAAAATTAAATACTAAAATAAATATTGAAGATAGAATATTTTACAATGGTAAAAGGGTGCTCACCTTGCGGGGGCTCTCCCCAAGCTGAATGTTACCGGGCTCAATAATATGATGGAGGTGGTGGTTGGAATTTCATCTGCTCTATCAGGTACTCTAATCCGGTTTGCATGTGCTACTGTCCCTCATGTAGCTGTCTGAACTACTAATCTGCCTAGTGCTGCCACTACTCATGTTGCTGAAATCTATCATCAATGTGATGCTACCACTGCTCATGTCGGCGCAAGGTGTCGTTCATCGCCTGCTATCCCTGCTGAAGGTTAGTGAGATGCAACGACATGGCATGATAATCGTTAATAGGAGTCCCAAGTGCTGTTCAAGTGGCGGCATGTATTCATCTGTCGGTGGTGCATGGAACGGATATGGTCCACCAGTAGTGTGGTCCGCATTTCCACACACAGAAAATGATGCACGACCCCTCTGAAAAATTGACCTGGTATCATCTGGCTCTTGTGTGGGGAATGTTCCCTATCCTGTGGACGTAGACGGCTCTCCTTGCTCATATGTGGCTTGGTCCTCCCATCCTAAGTGGGTGGACCATGGCTGATGTGGCTCATGCGACGCACCTGGATCATCAAAGTTAGTGTAATAAAAATGAGCTGGACCCGATGGTGCTGGGTCAGCCCTAGTGTAGACAGTTTTGGGCAGCCTCTTGATGCGTGCTTATAGACACCTGTCAATGTTAGTATTTTTCGGGAAAGTAAAACTGTCAACAGAATAAATTCCCAGTTCCTGGTGAGGCAGCTCGTACTCATTGCGGTATTTCTTATAGATCATGATTATTTTATTGTTTCGTCTTTTTAGCATATAAGCACACGGAAGAAGAAATCATATCCAATAATTCTACGGTCATCAAGAACAAATGTGAGCGTGGCCTTTGACAATAATTCTAAACTTGTAGCTAGGCGTGTGATCCAAGAGGTGAAAGAAATGCTACATTTTCTCATGGTAGGTACAGTTTTTCTAGTAGCTCAATATTAATTTTACAGGTGATGCTTTTCTATTTTTAATCATGATATATAACAAATGCAGCTCATCCTATGTGATAGTGTTCAACTCTTCTCTAGGAAAGAAAGTAAAAGCTAACCATTTAAGCATAAATCTCAGTGTGGGATGGTGGACTTCCTCAGTGGTATATTTTTGTTTACGTTCAGGTTGCTTAGCAATGATATTCTCCCAAAAATCATCTTTATTAAAATCCTTAAGAACATTAGCTATATTTACTACACACTGGTCCGAAAATCCTAGTGCTACACAGACAGTTTTCCATGTAAGAGTAAAAGGTTTGTTGAACATTCTAAAAGAAACATTGTCATCATCAAAATCTAGAGAGCTAATAAATTCCATAGTGAGTAATTTGCTACCCTGTTCATTAATTTCCCAAGCATCTTCCCATCCAATCATCCTAAAAATCAGCTCAAACTCGGAATACATTCCGGTTTCATGGAGCAAAGTATTATCAAATATCGGTGTATGCGTAAACTCCTTGGTCTTTACCACATTTAGTATTTCAACTTGCGGCCTAAGTGGTAATAGAATTTGATTAAGGCTTGTTAATTCATACCTCTCTTCCCGTTGGGAAGAGGATGACGGGGTGTGATGCTCGGAAGGTGATGGACGATCGATGTTCATTGTGGAACCGGCACGTGAAGGTGCTTGGGATGATGAACGGCTCCAGGTACTGTGAAATGAAAGTGTCCTCCTGATGCTTTTAAGTGCTCCTCTGACTTTGCAATTTATCCTGTCTTCAGAACATGAAGAACATGAAGAACAAAACAAGAACAACAAGAACTCAAAAAATAGTGAAACAAAAGAGAGAGAAGAGGGGGTTTCCACTTGATGTACTTGATCTTTCTTTTCTCTCTTCTTTTCTTCTCTAATTAAGAGTGGTAGTTGAAGGTTGAAATTTTGAAATTTGCAACCAGGGAAGGCTGAAGTGCTCTGGTTTGGGAATGAGTGAGATAGATAGTGGAAGAAATAGGAGAGGAAAAGGAGGAAGGGGGCACCGGCCGTCATGGGTGTGGGGCTAGCCGGCTGAAAGGTCCAAATGGCTAGAGGGGGGCTGAATAGTCTATTTAAATTTTCTACAAACTTCAACTAGACAAGTTGATTAGTAAAACAAAAGGCGAAGCTATTCTAGCACTAGCACAACTAAGCTATGCAAGCCACCTATACAAACTAGTACAAGGCTAAACACTAAAACACAACAACAAGAGAAGGCTAGCTACACTCCTAAACAAGAAGACTAAACTAAACAAGCTAAACAACTAGCAAGGTATACAAGTAAGTAAAGGAGTGGAGAGTGATTGTTATACCAACATTGTAGAGTAGAGATATATCCAACCAAACACTCACAATCACAATCACAATAGATAATCCTCGGCAAGAGATGACACAAGATTTTTTATCGAGGCTCACTTGCTTCCCGGCAAGCTACTCCTCATTGTGGCGATACACCCACTTGATGGACCACGAGCTAATTGGCAATCCAAAGCCAAACCCTAAGTGGGTGCCGCACATCCACTCACAAGATGGGGATCCTCCAAGCCACGAGCAATCCACTAGAGTAGCCAATTGCGATCTCCCGCGGTGAAGGCTCAAGAACTCCCCACAAATCACTTGGTGAGGCTCGAAACAATCTCCAATCACGAGCTCAACACCACCGCTGCTCCAAGCCATCTAGGGCATCGGGAAACACCCAAGAGTAACAAGAAATCCGTAGCAAACTCAAGAATCAAGTGCCACTAAATGCAACTCTCAAAGCAATGCACTTGAATCTCACTCAATCTCACTAGGATTAGCAAACAAGCAAGGAGATGAGTGGATGGAGTGTTCTCTAGCTCAAGGTATGCCTCAAGTAATCAAATGTGCAAGAGAGAACCTCCCAAAGCCGGCCACCAACTATTTATAAGCTCCCTCAAAGAACTAGCTGTTGGCCACTTTCACTGGGCTGAAATCGGGGGCACCGGACGCTACCAAGTGAGCACCGGACGCTCGACCCCCTGCGTCCGGTGCACTGGGGTTGGCCACGTGTCCTTCTTGAATCTTGCATGTCAGTTTCTAACGGCTACCTGCCAACCACCGGACCCGTCCGGTGCACACCGGATCCGTGCGCAGAGAGCTTTGCAAACTTGCCGAGTCACCGGACGTGAGCCACCGGACGCACCCTCAGTGTTCGGTGCTCACCAGACTTATGCACAGAGAGGGTCGCCAAAACGCCCGCACATCGGACGCTAAGCACCGGACTCACTCCGGTGTGTCCGGTGCACTCTGCTACACACGACAGTACATCGGACGCAAAAGGCCAGCGTCCGGTGCCTCCACGCAGTGCGTCCGGTGAGTGTTTCTCGGTGGAAAACACTTCCGCGACTTCTCCAAATTTCCCACCGGCGCAATAGAAAATATACACTTAAATTTCTCAAAAGCGCCGAATCATGCCGATCCCACACCCCTCTCAACCCTAGGAAAACCACCTCCTTTGCAAATGTGCTAAACATCAACAAGTGTCCACCACCAAAGTGCATGTGTGTTAGCTTTTCACAAACATTTTCGCCAAAGGAGTTAAGTTAGTACTTTACTAGATCCTCAAGCATATGCTCACGATATGGACCTAGTAGCACTTGATTTGAGAGATGACCGTGATTTCCCCTCTTGATAGTCGGCTATCTATCCTAAAACCGGTCAATCACTTCTCTACTCATCTTAGACCGGCAAAAGTAAAACCCTATGTTTATACCTTTGCCTTGATAACTTTGCTCCTCATCTATCACCATGATCTTCACTTCATGCTTCATCCCTTTGTGATCATGTGGCCACCTTTCCATGCCACCATGCACCTTCGTCACATGTGTTGCTATGCCTAACTCAAATCACTTAAACACAAAGCATTAGCAACTTGGTGTCATTAATTACCAAAACCAAACTTGGGCTTTCAATCTCCCCCTTTTTGTAATTGATGACAACCATCACAAAGATATGAAATGAAATCATAATGAACTTGAATTGCTTGTCCAAAGCATTCTAATCATGAGACAAGGTTGGACAAACATTTCAATTTTGGTTTTGGTAGTACTAGCTCCCCCTACATATGTGCTTCCATGAGTTTGGTTCAAATTTACACATATGCAAGAAATTGGAATTTTGGAAGATTTATTACTACCAAAATGATGATAAGGTATATAGAATGGACCTTTGAAGCATGATACCAATTGGACTAGCCAATATACCATCCTTAGCACCAATGTAGCTAGACATACATCAAAAACTCAAGATACCTCGTGAGATCACATTATATGTCTAGATACCACCTAAAAATAAAACTCTATGCTAGAATTCAAAGCATCATTCAAGTTCTATTTCTAGCAAGCACCAATCAAACAAGAGTAGTATATTTAAGCTTTCAATGCAACACATCATTATGTTAGTGCACATTAAAATGCAACAAATGGTTCATGAGCTTGCTCCCCCTATTTGTGTGCTCAAGTTTTAAAGGTGTTTTCTCTCCCTATCTTTGTTTCTCTTCCCCTTTTTGACTTTATCTTTGTTTCTCTCCCCCTTTGTCATCAATGACCACAAAGGTTCAAAATTTAGTGAGTATTAAGTCAATCAATGTGAGGGTCAAATTATGGTTCCATCTAGATCACTTGCCTAGAACATGTAATTCAGTTTGATCCAAGGACAAGCTTTTTCACACCTCATGAAGTATAAGGGTTATGTTGACCATGTTGAAATACACATCATAAGCTCATATTCTAGATTCAACACTAGGTTTGCAAGCTCACAAACATGTCATATGCTACCACTAGATCAATCAAACATAGAAGCAATAGTGGTACCATACAAAAATCAATTCATTTTGTTTTTCATGAATGAGCCTATTTGTCATGCAAATATGTCTACATGAGCTAATCATGTCCTTAGCAAAGTATGAATGCTATGTCAACCATCTTTACCTTGCTTTGTTGGAGGAGAGGCATGTCATATATAAATGTAGGGGTGCACTCATCTCAAGTTGGAGAAGTCAAGTATGTTTAATTCATTCCTCAACTTGCAAAATCTCTTCTCATCAAGTGGCTTTGTAAAGATGTCGGCTAGTTGATCTTTGGTGCCAATGCTTTCAATGCTAATATCACCCTTTTGTTGACGGTCCCTTATGAAATGGTGCCTTATGTCAATGTGCTTGGTTCTTGAATGTTGAACCGGATTTTGTGTCATCTTGATTGCACTCTCATTGTCACATAGCAAAGGCACATTCTTGAATTTGATTCCAAAGTCATTCAAGGTAGCTTTCATCTAAAGCAATTGTGCACAACAACTACCACACTAATGTATTCGGCCTCGGTGGTTGATAGTGCAACACTGTTTTGTTTCTTTGATGACCATGAAACTAGAGACCTTCCTAGCAATTGACAAGTGCCACTTGTGCTCATTCTATCAATCTTGCATCCACCATAATCGGAATCCGAATATCCAATCAACTCAAAGTTAGACCCCTTGGGGTACCATAATCCAACATCATGAGTGCCCTTAAGTTACCTCAATATCCTCTTGGTTGCCTTCAAGTGACTCTCCCTTGGTGAAGCTTGATATCTTGCACACTTGCACACACTAAACATCACATCCAGCCTTGATGCGGTGACATAGAGCAAACTTCCAATTATGGACCGATATAGCTTTTGATCTACCATGTTCCCACTTGCATCACTACCTAATTGATCATTTGTGCCCATAGGTGTGCTCATTGGTTTAGCTTCTTGCAACCCAAACTTCTTGATCATGTCCTTGATGTACTTTCCTTGACTCACAAAAGTGCCATCCTTCATTTGCTTGATTTGAAGACCAAGAAAGTAACTAAGCTCTCCAATCATGGACATCTCAAACTCATTTGCCATCATTTTTCCAAACTCTTCACAAAAGTCTTGATCATATCTCATATCTCATAGTTGAGTTTAGAGCTCCACCAACTAGGGCATAGCTAGAATATAAGAATAGGAACTAGAGGAGTCAAGCAACGCTTGGATTCTAGATCTAGTCGTGAGGAGACTAGGTAAAGCCTTGTACTTCTCTCTTGTATTCAACATTGTTAATCTATTTGAGTTATTTACCTTCTAGTTCATTATGTTTATTTCCTAGTTCATCCTTTGTTCTTCTAGTTCATCAATTAGATCTTCTAGTTCATCTTGTTCTTGTTCTAGTTCATCTAGTTCATCGTGTTCTTGTCTAGTTCATAATTCCCCTCTAGTTCTTATTCTAGTTTGTGTTTGAGTTTAATACTTGATATGACTTGGTATAATTATAAGTTCATTGCCTACTTTGATTATATGTTTAGTATAGTTGGATTAGCTTTATGTTTATGGACATGTTCGTATAGCACTCATCCTTTAAGCTCAGGGGTGGGTGGTAGAAGTTGTGTAGGCGTGGTGCTTAGACAATGTCTATCTACGAATAAACCCTATGTTCTAGGCCATGTGGTAGATCACGAAGGTGACAACTTCACTGAGTCCCATGTAGTCCACTCCCTGAATATAGGAGTACTAAAGTGGAGTTGCGAGGTGATGTCTTGCTATGTTCCTGACGCACCTTAGCAATGTCTCTTGTGTACGGATCCAGGTTAAGTCATGACTATGATTACTAAATATAATTGCACTAATTAAGGTAGCTCAATGACCTATAGCTAGAATAACCCTAGGAGTTAGTCTCTATTTTCTAGTTCTTTCTGGAATCACGCCCAAGAAGGAAATGCTCGCTGGATTCCTTTTGAGATATGTTGACTTGTTATTAATTATCCTTAGTTATGATATGATTGATCCCTATTTCGAGTATTGATCTAGTGGAACTCTTATCACAAGTGTAAGATATAGCTTTTATACCTCCAAGTGTCTTCCCAGTGGTAAAATTATAAATAACGATACCTAGAATTTTCCTAGGTGAAATGCTACAATGGATGTATTTTATTTGTGCGCTTGCGGATAACTTTTATTCATTTTTCTATAGTGCCATGATCATAAGTACAACTACATCTTTTGGTGTTATGTTGGGGATGACAACCTAACTTAAGCAATGGTAAGAGATGTCCCAAATATTTATTAATGCCTTTACTAGGATAGAGATTAAATTTCTTATTTGTAATCATATTAGAAATATCAACAATGACCCCCTGCATCTATTCAACAATTACTTATAAACGATGTAACTATTTTCTCAAATCAATCCGAGTGGCTTAACCCCCCCCCCCAAAAAAAAACATGTTCGCTAGACGGTGTCAGTCTCAAGATATTGTCACTTAGATTGGTCATCAAATCATCTTTTCCCTTTCTCTTGAAATCTAGAGTAGGTGACTGAGAAAACTAAATTACAACACTAGATAAATATTCATTCCTTCTTTTTCTCTTCTCTAGTTTCTCCCATCTTGATAGCTCTAGAGCAGGAGTGCACGAAAGTAGCTATGTGCAGAAGGTGCGACAAGACATAGTGGTGGCGTATCATGGTAGCTGAGGCTTGCCCGAGGTGTGGCACGGTGTGGTGGTGGCAGCACACTGGCACAAAAAAGCGGGGCATGGGGTCATGCCATGGTGATCCTAGTGTGGGCGGTGTGAGGCGCAATATGGAGGCAGTGACCTTCCTGGCTTAGGGCACAACATGGTGTGTGGCAATAGCTATCCCAGTGTGGGCCCTAGAGGTCAGTGAGAGGGAAAGAAAGAAAAGAGATTTAGAAAAATGTGATTCTTTCCCTTTTTCGAGGGATTGAGAGGACGGTTTCCTTGTTTGAGAAAAAACTTGAGAAAGAGGGTTGAAAAGGAGATCTATTGGAGATTTATATCTGCTTTTAATCTTCATTATTTCTAGTTATAGAGAAAGATGCTCGTCGACCAACTCTATAACAATCGATCTGGATGGTTACATAATATGGCCATATGATTTATAACCCATTCAAATTCCAAAAAATGTTCTACATTTGCAGTAATGACACAGACTTAGTTTACCTCTTAGCTTTCATAACCTTGTAATATAGTAAGATACTTTGTATATTATACTACATATATAATCCATACATAAGACGAATGGAAGATGTTGAATATGTAAAAGTTAGTCTCGCGATGGGACCAAAAGGTAAAAGCTAAGAGAGCAC
>NC_012873.2:18639567-18644107 GCF_000003195.3 Sorghum bicolor | reverse complement strand
GGCGTTTGGCCGCGCGCTCCACCCTGGCGGCCTCTTCGGTCTCGGCGAGCTCCTCATGCCCGATAAAGTGATCCCCGCGTTGGCGCCACACATACACGTGTTGGCGGCCATCACGGGGACGACCCTCAATCTCTTCCACCTCATCATCGGAGGCCGCCCGGGTTTCCTCCTCCTGTGCTGCGTCACCCCCGGTGGTGGTCCCAGGTATTACTGGTCCTCGGACCAGACCTGGGGAGCCCGCAGCCGAAGAGGCTCCTGCTCGGGGCGGCGTGGGGACTTCACTCCCCCCGGCAGGAGGAGCGGTCGGAGATCTTCCCTCCTCTGAGAAGCCAGTTGGGGGAGCCTCTCCAGCCCTGGTCGGGCTGCCTGTCGTAGTCGGTGCCGCGGACGGGAGCCCCTCGGTGCTCCCAGGCGCGACAGCAGCTGTTGGCTGCTCTGTGGTCTGGGGGGCCGTATCCTCAGCAGCATGGACTGGCTCGCCCGTCCCTTGGCTGGCAGCCTGGCCGGGGTCGACATCCGACGCCGCACTACAGGAACAAAAGTGTAATTTCAAAAAAAAAATCAAAGAGGAGTCCAAAATACGTAAGTCGAACACTTACAGGTCTGATCGACGGTGGGTGGCAGTGAACCTCCTCCTCGCCCGGCCGGTCGGCACCTGCGCCCCCGTCTCGACAACTTGCGGTGCAGGGGCGTCGCTGGCCACTCGATCAGTAGCGGCCGGCGCATTATCTGGGCGACCCCGGGGCCGTCGGACCAACGACGGCGCAGCCTCCTCGTCGTCGTCGTCGTCGTCAACGATCCGCACGAGCCGACGACGCTTCGGTGCTTGGCTGCTCTCCGCCGGTAGATCTGCCGGCAGCTCCGGTGTCGGCAAAGGATCTGCCGGCAATGGCCTCTTCCCCGCAACCCTCTCCTCGGAGGTCGGGACGGGGCGGGCTTGGTCCTCTTCACTGCTGGTGTAATGAGTACACCGAGCAGCGTCCTCCTCTGGCGGGTCTTCTCCCGCAGGATTTTCCATCCCCGGTGCCAGGGATACATACACTGTGCACCGGTCGACATCGCCGATCTGCAAAAGCAACAGAGAGGAGTCAGCTGCCGACGATATACGAATGCTAAAACAAAATAATCTGCTACATACCTTTGGTGCTGGTCGTCCTAACTTGAAGGCTTGCACCCGATCACTGCCACGGATGAAGCCTCCGTCCGCGAAGTTAAACAGCTCGTTCAACAGCTGTTGTACCTCCGCTTTCTCCAAGATCTCTGGCCGCATCCTGGTCAGGTCCACGCTTCCGGCATACTCGTACGCCGAGTGCACCCTTTTCTGGCAGGGCATCACGCGACGACAAATGAAGTTGCCGACCACGCCAAGCCCGTCCAGGCGCGACCAGTCGATCAGCTTCATGAGATCCGCCACTGGACCGTCGAACTCCGGGCGGTCGGTCCAGCTCATCCTCTTCTCAGGAATGTATCCCACGTCGCAGAATGTGGAGCTGCCCGGTTCCTCCCTGATGTAGAACCACTTCCTGTACCATTCAGTCAAGGAAGTGTTCCATGGACACTGCAGGTAGCGATTCTTCATTCCATCACGAAGGTTGAGGTATACTCCACCTGCAACCTTGGAGCCTCCAACTGCTCCCTTCTTCCTCAAGCAGAAAAGATACCGAAAAAGATCGAAGTGCGGCTCTATGCCAACATAGGCTTCGCACAGGTGGATAAAAGTGGAAATGAGGAGAATTGAGTTCGGGTGCAGATTGCAAATCCCGATCTCATAGTACAAAAGAAGAACTTGAAGAAAAGGATGAACAGGAACACCAAAGCCCCTCTTAATGAAATCTTCAAATACAACGATCTCACCGGCGCGAGGGTCAGGGTAGCTCTCCCCCTCCGGTGCCCTCCAGCCGCCGAGCTCCGGGCCGTGCAGGAGCCCCATATCGACGAGGTCACCAAGAGATTTCGTGGTGCTGCGAGACTTCTTCCACTCCTTGGCCATCAGTTCGGCCCTCTTCCTGGAGTCGCTCTTCGCCATTAGAGGTGCGAATGTGGGCTTGAGTTAGGAAGACGCAGGCGATTGGGGGAGATGAGAGCGGAAGGTTTGAAAGCAATGGCAGGGTAAGCAGTACAGGCGGAACTATCAGGCTCTTATAACCCGCAACTCCACCCCTCCCACTTCCCGAATTCTCGGGAAGTGGGCGGGCCATGCGGCGGACGCGGCGTTTCGGTTTACAATGATTATAGACAATTAATGCGGCGGATTTTTCGTACCAATTGATGGTTTCCTTTTCTCAAACCATGCAAAGGCGGCTGCACAGTTGCCAGGCGCAACTTTTCATGCATCCGTCTGACACCCCGTCAGGAGGCCTCGTCACGTCAACTTTAACTGGGAAGATCTTTTCAAAAAACAAGAAGACACATACGCCAGAAAGTCAACAATTCGGGGACTGCACCGACCATCGGGCATTCGACGCTCGGGGACTGGTCGCCCAGTCTATCAGCTCGGAACTTCAAGGACTGCGCCGACCACCGAGCACTCGACGCTTGGGGACTGGTCGTCCAGTCTATCAGCTGGAAGCTTTAAAGGACTGCACCGACCACCGAGCACTCGACGCCCGGGGACTGGTCGCTCAGTCTATCAGCTAGATGCTTTAAAGAACTGCACCGACCACCGAGCACTCGATGCTCGGGGACTGGTCGTACAGTACAGCGACACAGAATTCTAAAAAGCACTTGGTGCTTGGTGACTGGTCGATTAATCTATTCAATTGCAGTCAGACTGGTAAATTCCACTTTTTAGACCTTACTACAAGGCTCATACTTCGCCTTCCAGCAAGCTCGGGGACTACATCGGTACGATGCATCTGGCGATGCATCTCAGTTACAGAATTTCTTTGAGGACTTTTGTTTTGACCCTGGCACCACGTGCCTGCGTCACCTACTACCAGGCTCGGGACTAAGTGGGCACACTTCACCTTGCGGTGAATTTGCTTGCTTTTTTTATGTTCATATCTTTCAAAAAAGTAAAGTGGGCACACTTCACCAGGAAAGAAATCTTTTTTAATTTAGAGCACCATGCATTCTTCGAACAACCTGCTTCTTTGAACCTGCTTCTTCGATGTCAATGTTGATCAATTGTCTTTTGAGTTGGTCAAAATACCGTTGCAACTGTTCGGGCAACTTTCCTGAAGACGTCAAGCCTCACTGATCGAAGAAGCTCAAGACGGCGTGTTACGCCATAATACATGGTGCTCGGGGACTAGCTGTGGGGGTATAAACCCCTATACCCTTACGGCTGGACTTGGGCCAGGAGGCTTGGCCCATTACGAGACGAGTCCAAAGCTTGATCCGACAACCTGGAGTTCCGCGCAAGGAAACAAGATGTGGAGATCAAGCAGGATTCTGGTCGGTTAGAATAGGAATTGATATCGAATTATCCATGGCAATTGTAACCGACTAGGATTAGTTTCCAGATCTGTAACCCTGCCCTCCAGACTATATAAGGAGGGGCAAGGGACCCCCCTAGGACACATCATATTCTCTCAACACAAATCAATACAACCAGACGCAGGACGTAGGTATTACGCCAACTCGGCGGCCGAACCTGGATAAAAAGCTTGTCCGTGTCTTGCGTCACCATCGAGTTCGTAGTTTGCGCACCGTCTACCGATAAACTACTACCGTGGGTATACCCCAAGGTAGACTGCCGACTAGCTTTCGTCGACACATGGTACTCTTGAAATGTGAACATAGTAACAATACCTGATCCACCGAGGCTAAGTTTGATTGTTTGCTCGGGACGAGCAAAGGTTAAGCTTGGGGGATCTTGTTGACGGTGGATATACCATAGAAATCCACATACAAAACACCGTCAACATGCCTCGGTTGCAAGGGGAAACGACATGACATGAACATATTTTATCCATAACTAGTTCCACTTGTACTCTTAGCTTGTTTATGCAGGAACAACAAATTCAAGACATTATTTGACAAAGCCAAGATCAGAATCATCAAGAGGAGATCGAGGGGACAACAGGTGACACCCTGGGCCCACAGGGAGGGGGTCGCCCGACCCCTCTTTGGTGGGACCCAGGTGTGCCACCTAGTCCACCGACATAAGGGACCCCTGTGGACACTGCTGGTGGGCCCAGAGGCCCAGAAGTGGGGTCGCCCGACCCCACATCAAAGGCGGTTCCAGGGTCGGTGGCCTCCCACCGACCTTCCCCACATGTCCCACATGTTGATTTGCCCCTGCCGTTGATCAAATGGCGGTTGTGAGGTCGGTTTGATCCAAGGGTGGAGAGAAGATGTCACGCGGATCGATGACGTGGCGATGGAGTAACCCCTACTCCATCTCCCTCTATAAAAGGCAGCCTCCATCCTTCATTTCAAGTGTGCAATTCCAAGGCCAAGTGCATTACAAGTTCCAAGCATACAAGTAGAGTAGTAGTTAGTCTAGAGTGGGAGTTAGAGTCGAGTCGAGCGAAGCTCGGGGTCTCCGGAGTCGTCTTCTGGAGAGTCTGGTATAGCTCTTGTACCTTTCTACTTT